>NC_133362.1:58937242-58984742 GCF_049309525.1 Garra rufa
CTTCAACTACAAGGGAACTTTTTCCTTAGTTCTCCTTGCTGTTGTGGACGCTGAATATTGCTTCCGGGTGATTGATGTTGGGGGATACGGGCGGACGAGTGATGGCGGGACTCTGGCCAACTCAGCCTTTGGTCAGGCACTCAGGGATGGTACCCTCCATCTGCCACCTGACCGTCCTCTTCCTGGTGCTGACCACAGAGGACCCCTGCCCTATGTCTTTGTGGCAGATGAGGCCTTTCCCCTCCGGAAAAACCTCATGAGGCCGTTTCCTGGACGCACACTTCCAAGAGAGAAACGGGTGTTTAATTACCGTCTCTCCAGAGCCCGGCTAGTGGTGGAGAACGCGTTCGGGATCCTGTCTTCACAGTGGCGGATGTATCGTCGCCTCATAGAAGTTCAGCCTGATGTTCTGGAGAGGTGTGTGAAGGCGACGTGTGTCCTCCACAACTTCATGAGGAGATCTGCGGAGGCACCTGCTGTGAGGGGAATGGCTCAAAGGTCAGAGGACTCGCTGCAATGTCTCGTCGGGTTGCAGCCAATAATTCTGCACGAGAGGCCCTCCGAGTCAGGGAGAATTTCATGGCTCACTTTTCTGAGGAAGGAGCGGTCCCATGGCAACCGACCGAGTAATTGTTTTTGTATTTTGTTTATTATTGTTTTTGTTTATTATATCCTGTGTTGTTTTATGTCTTTTGTGTTTATCTCTTGTAAATATGCATTACACGTTGTTTGCCCTGAAGATAGCCTTTTGTTGCTGACATGGCAATAAATAATACCATACCATACCCTTTATTGTAAACATTCTTTTTTTTTTATGTAATCTGTCTCATTGTTGCATTTCCATGAACATTACACAAAACACTGGTCCAATCACTGGTCCAATCACAAATTTTTGACTATACTACTCTGAGTGGATTTGCAACCGGATATAATTAGAATGAATATACAAATGTTTGCCATGTAACAATATAATTTCTGATTTATTATGTTTGATTTACTATGTTGTGCACAAAGTAAAACATCAAAACCTTTGGTCATTATATAAAAAAATTCTTTATATATAAAAAGAAATTACATTACAATACAATTATATAAAATATTTACACAATAAAACTATATACACTAAACATTTAACATTATTTACATTCAGGATTAAAAGTTCCCTGCAGAGATTGCTGCCTCTTTTTTTAAACTAGTTTGCATGTTCCAAATGTTCCAAATTAAGCACAACTGTGCTGCTTTCATAAATTAATTTATAAATTTGAAATTTGACGAATTCTTTCGTCTGAGGTGGCATTCTCTGCAGGGAAGGAACCAGGCTCAAGAGGAAGAGCTCATCCTCGGAGCGTGGAGGCGGCGGTGGAGCAACGGGACGACTCCTGAGAGCTTCCAGGAGCTGCTGCTCCACCTCTGATGGCTCCTCTCTGGGCCTTCGCCGAGCCCTTCTTCTTGGTGTCACTGAAATAACACATTTTGTACAATGAGAATGCAGACAAGGATTAAACTCATCCATAAACCTTCAGTGTTGCATGAGGCTATTAGTTATTAATATAACATGCATGTACACATGGTCATTATTGCCTGTACACACCTGTGGGTACAGCAGCAGGTGTGGAAAGGCTGGCAGAGGCAGCAGGTTCAGGCAGAGGGGACCCAGGCTCACTGCTTTCCAAAGTCATCTCTGTCATGAAAATAGTAAATATTAATACCACATTAAAAACATTGCACATTACACCAATCAAAGATAAATTATTTTAAACTTTTCATTGCCAAAAAAAAAAAAAAAAAAAAAACTTATATGCCCTCTTGTATTGCTGCACTTGTCAACAAACCTCCTGTCCCTGCTGCTGCCTCTGTCTCGCCCTCTGCGGCCTGACTATCCTCATCCCCCCTCTCCATATTCCCGCCTGTTTCACGGGGAGAAACGAAGGGGTCGAGGAAAGACAGGACTGCAGAGTACCGCCACTTTTTTCCTGACCCTGCTGCTGACCCACTCCTCTTCTCCATCTCCTTTCTCCTCTCCTTTAAATAAGTGTCCCTCAAACACTTCCACTTTTTCCTGCATACTTCCTCTGAATAAACACATTGACTAGTGAGCGGGAAATTAGTTGAAAATACGGCGATATGCCGGCTTTAGCTAACTTGTAGTCTCAATATGCATAATGAGTAAAGAACTTTTTTATAACTTACCACTTTCTCCGACCTCTTCACTCACTTTCTTCCAAGCAAGATCCTTTTTATTCCTGTTTCTATAAAAATACGAGGTTGTGTCGTACAATTCCGGGTGTCCGCACACAGCAACAATAATCTTCTCCTCCATCTTTGTTAAAAAATTTAGCCTCCGCTCACTGATCACGTCACTACTACAGCGAGCTCCTGATTGGTTACCGCGGCGCGGAATTTTACCAAAGTTCAGATTTTTCAACTCGCGCGAATGGCGCGGCAAACGCTTGAAACGCTCAATGCGCGCCGCTTCATTCGCGCTTTCCGCGCGTTTCGCGCCGCAGGATGACTATTCGCGTCTTTGCATTGACTTAACATGTAAATCACTCGCGCTTGCCGCTTCATTCGCGTCCGGTGTGAACGCACCTTAACTGCTTCTTTAACGGATGCTCTGTTGCTTAGTTACCTGAATCCTGTCACTGTTTAAACTGCCCTGTCAATCATCACAGTTAACATTATCTACATTTCATTTAATTTAATTTCCTACCGTATTAGAGAGAAATTAAGAGGCACGTTCTTTAACGAGTCTTTCATGCCGAGAACTCTGGTCTTGTGTTTGCTTAATTATGCATCTAAACGTTAATGACCAAACCTATCATTATAAATGTTACTGCACATGGAATATAACGCGGATAACATTTAAAAAATATTTTTTATCAGGTTACACACTGATTATTTATTACTCAAACCCTTTCTTTTCCTGTCCGTTGGTCGCGCATATCCTCCATGTTTGTAGTTTTTTAACACTTTTTATGCGTGTTTGTAGTTCTAATCGAATCCTCGTTCACGGCGCAGTGTGTTGTGGGCAATATTAGCCGTTAGAGTGTGCATTGATCGTTAAGTAGTAGACCATCCGGGAATCTTTGGAATACTTTTTTAAACATACTACAATTTGGGACATACAATACTATTTAGAACGGATGCAGCTTGTCTGAACGCTAGTTTGTGCTCCAGTATAATCGGTCCGCCGAATCTCATCCAGTGAGAAACGTTCCGCGGTGCAAAACTAAGTGCGATTAAAATGCGTTAAAAAATTTTAACGCGTTATTTTTGTGTAATTAATTAATCTAAATTAACGCGGTAAAGTCCTGGCCCTAGTAAAAACATAACATTAAATGGTTTCTGAGAGCCCGGTCAGAGCAGGAACATTTTTTCCCCTTTCTTGCAGGAAAGCTACAATTTTAATTTGAATAACCAAGGATAATTAACTAACCATCCAATCATACATGTGTTCAGTCTTTCCCTGTGAAAGGGAAAAAAAGACATGGAAAATGCGTTATAAGAAATACTGCACACACCTTTACAACGCACCTTTGCATTGGATCGCAACATTGAATGAGTGACAACATTAAATAATAGGTCATCAATTTTGTAATTTTATCCATTATTTATTTTGCATTTTAACTTATGTCTTTGTGAGCAATGCACAATTGTTTGAGAGATACCTATTTTATACCAATAAAATCTAGTTGCCCTCTCCTAAAACATCCTAGTTTCTTAATAACTTTAGTGTTGTTTTCCAATAATTGCAACAAAACTACCCAGACTACACAATGGAACTGTAACTAGGGTATCCTTCCAAGGCATTGGTTATTGTATTTAGGTTTTTAAATAAAATTTGTGTTAAATATATGTCAAATCATTGCTTGTGTTTTGAAGCACGTTGGGTCAACTACTGTTGTTTTTACATGTGCTATAGAAATACAACATTACTTTACTTGAATAGGTTATAAAATAAAGTAACAGGCAGCATTCTTCTTTGGGCTACATGGATTTAGAAAATAGTAATTCTACTGCTCCAAGTTGGCTATTGTGCTGCTTGACTAATCAATTGATATTCTGAGTCATGGTTCATAGGCCCAGGGGGAAGACCATACCCCAAGGTAAGAGCTAAAACACTTATTAGGAACTGTAGAGCAACTATCTATACCAGTGGCGATTTCTTTAAGACTGCAAGGTAAGCTCAGCTTCCCCTATAATGTCACAAAATTAATGGTCAAATTACGTACTATTGTATTAACATTTTATTGACTAAAAATGCGTTAGAAAACGTTCATCTCAAAGACGAATTCGTTCAGAATCAGTTAGATATAGCAGGTCGGCTGACTTGATTTTCTTCTCATACATTCCCGTAGCGTCACAGTGCATTTCCCCATTGAAGCCCAGCGTCCATTGACTTCAATGGGGCTGCTTTGAACGTTTTTTTTCAGTGCTTTGAAACTAGACGGTCATTGGATAAACGCTGCGATTATGTCCCGCCCACGGACGCTCAGCGTCTCTGGGGGTGAATGAGGAGTGGGCTGGCCTGGACGCTGAGCTTCTGCGTGATGATTGGAGGGTCTGTCGAAAGATTGCATGTCCTTTTGACTGACAGCGATTTTGTCCTATAAGGAATCGCTGAAGCTATTCGTTCGCGCTCTCTGCGCTCAGTCCCATCGTGGATTTCTCAAGTTCAGTCGAAATAAAAACTGCTGCAACCTATTTCTTTATATTTGCTTGGCGAAATTGCTTGATTTTCATCATACATTTCACACAATTATACACCACATTCCTTGTTTCACTTTTACAGAGTTTAATATTTTTTTTAGATCATTCATTCATATGAAACTGCACACGAAAAGTCACTGGAAAAGACGCCTAGTTGGTACGACAGGGTCACAGACCATTTTCTTGAAAAGGAACGTAGGGCAGAATTTACTTTTAAATAAATAGACAATTTTATGATGTAGACCGAAAATGAGCTTCCCCTATTTGACAGACCAGTAGCCGCCACTGATCTATACAGTAGGCCCAAGTAGTTCTTGTAGTGTGAACATGAAAGTTTTGCAAAGAGTTATATGAACTGCAAAAAGTGTGAAGGAGGCTGAGATTTTTTTTTTTTTTGCTTGTAAGCTCATTGCTTTAAACTTGCAGATTTATTCCAAATAAAGATTAAAGATGTTAACAGGAATATTCCCCAACATTATGGTCTATATTCTGATTGCATGGAGGCAATATTGTCTGTAAGTATAGCAACCGTCACATAATTAAGCATCTGCTGTCCCAGCAAACATTTGGATGTCCGATTACCGTTGAAAACGTCTTTTCTGCACGGTCCGTGCACGTCTAAAAATGTCCTCTTCTGGACGTTAATATGAGTCTCTGCTTAATTCAGGGTTTATATTCACCTAAACGTGCATATACAACAGCCTAGTTTGTACAGTTGTAATAGGCAATTATTAAGGTTCTTAAAAGAGACAAATTCGGTCCAGTCGTACCTGAACGTATTTATAATGTTGTAATCACGTGTAATTATAACAATGACACTTTTGTAATAACAATTTTTATTGTGCAAATCCCATGCAAACAGTACTGTAACCACTAAACACAAACATAAAAACTAATTTTAAAATAGTGAAAAAAATTTATATAAAAAAATGGTTTTTTATATTGTGCAAAAACAATGCAAACAGTATTAATGTTTTAAACAACAATGTTAACCAAAATAATTTACTAGTAGTGAAATTCATATATATATATATATATATATATATATATATATATATAATTATTTTTTATACCCCCCCCCCCTCCAGCTCTTCCAGGTGCATGCTTCAGATGCTCTGCCATTGCTGCATCGATTTGCGTATCTGTGGCGTCAGGGTTCCACCTTTTCACTGCATCTGAAAGATGACAATATAATTTTATGTTATTCTAGAACTTAAAATACAATGAAACTATATTTTCATTTCATGAATTAAGGATTTGAAGATAACTGCATTACATGCAATTTAAAACAAAAATAATTGTGTTAAGATGGTCATAAATATGTGGATTGCTGTAAAATCAGCAGTCAGCTTTCTCTTAATTAGTATTGTACCTACAGAAGGACCCTTAATGTACAAGTGTGTGGAAATTAACACGACATTTTTTATTAAAAGACTGTCAATTATTAATAAAATATTAAATGAACAGATAGTGTATTCAGGATTCAGGGCTAGACTGTGGCAAAGTAGTTTGTTTGTAAAACAAAGCAAAAGGCTGACTTGTAGCCAAACAGCTAAAATTTAGCCCAACCAATATTTTAAAACTCTAAATTTGCCGATAATAATGCGCACAAAATTCCTTCGAGTTGTTTTATGCCAATAAATCTAAGTTTAAAAAACTCAAGCATAATACTGAAACTGTACTTACGCAATAGCAACAGCAATGGCAACTTTTTGCGTCCTTCTCTCCAGTCTCCTCGTGGTTTTGAAAAAAAGAGGTTATGTCTTCATCTTGTGCTTTTTGGCGAACAGGTAAACCGAAAGGTAAATTTCCGCCACCTAGTGATCTGGAGTGAAATATGCTGGCGCTCTTGCAAGATCATGGCGAGATAGATCTTGGCAGCACAGTTTTGATCCAACTCAGACGTAAAGTGGTGACCCGAGAAATTTAGATTTTATATGTATATGCATACATAATAATAATAATAATAATAATTATTATAATAATAATAATAATTATTATTATCCCTGCTGAAAAAAACAATAGAAACCAATACAGAATTTGTATTGGTTTTAATGGTTTTAATGGAAATTGTATTGGTTTTATTGGAACCTGTAATGGTCCTTATGGGTCTCTACTGGTGAATTGTTTCCTTCTATTGGTAACATGTCAGTCTAGTGGATACCATTAAGGGAGAAAATCTACCAATAGAAACCATCACAGAAGTTGTAATGTAATGGTTTCTGCTACCATTAAAAACATTAAACCATCAAGTGTCAACCAATAAAAACAGTACATTTAATGGTTTCTATTGTGTTTTGGGCATATTCCATTATGATTTAATGGTTTTAACAAGCCACCAATAGAAGACAACAATTTACCCACACGGACAAACCAATACAGTTCCCATTATACAAAATTGTATGAGGGTATTTATTTATTTAATATATTTGTATTTATTTATTTATTCATAGATTTATTTGTTCTGTTTTGTTGTTGTTGTGTTTGTTAGGGTATTTGTGTGAAATGTACCATAAATGTGTAAAGATTCAGATTTTTTAATATAGATTCAATTAGATATAATATAGATAGAACATATAGATTTTTCATTTTATAATGACTTAATGAAATAAATGAATAATGAAATGAAATAATGAAATAAAATCTTAACTTATAAAAGTGCCACTTTGTCTCACTAAATCAGCGATTTAACAATGCATTAATTACATTGTAAATTGTTTAAAGTATTCTAATTTTAGATGTTTATTTATGTAAACGCTGTGTGACTGTGACGTGTTTATATGCGCGCTGAGTTGCATTCAAACCAGAGCCATTGAGAAACGGCTCTGATTCAAACGCAGCAGTGGAGGGAGTTTCCATGGAAACAGCGTGTCAACACCCCAACAGAAAGCCGCTACAGTCCGTCTTTCGCTGCTGTTTTCGGCGTTTTGAGGTGAGTTTGGTCCTTAAAATTACACAAATAATACGTACTATAAATAAAACTGTTCCTGACACCTTTCTTACTTGTATTTGACTCGGGTCTGTTGAATATTTGATACATATAAATAGTTTACAGTCTTTGAAAATATCCATTAGCATCTCCACCGTTTTCAGAAGAGTCAGGCTAACTCTATATTGAGCTCTTATTTGCGAAATTTTTGACTTTTTAACACATCTTTATGTGTAGATGAGAGGTTTTGATAGCTTTGTAAAGTGTTTGCTGGCAGTTTGTCAGTGGTTTATTGGAAGTTGTCTAACTTATTTAACCTAAATATGCACTGTAATATTAATGTTAATCGGTGATCACTTAATGAACCGAATGAACTGAATGTTCTATGGTTTCAGGAGTGATAAAATCACTTCTCTACAACAGAAAGCTCCAAGATTTCATCATTTCTGAAGGAAGCCGCTAACAGAAATGCAAGAAACAGGTGAGCTGAGAAAGTTCATTAAATGCATTTTAATGTACATAATACATACACAAAATATTTGCTTATATCACCATGCATTTGTTATATTACAGTTATTTTAGGAAGATTTTGACATCCAAACATGTGTGACACAAACCTATCAAGATAATTTTATAACTTGTGTTCTGAAGATGAACGAAGGTCTTACAGCTTTGGACCGACCTGACAGTGATGACAGAATTTTCATTATTGGATATGAACTATCCATTTAAGGATGAGGTCTACAAATTATCAAACATGGACTTAAATATTTTATATCATAATGCAACATCAATGCACATTTGTCTGAGAATTTCCTTTTTTAAACTCTGCCTCCACTTTACTCATTTATGTGTACTTTAGCATGCTATGTTATTCATACAAACTTTGTATTTGGGTCATTGACGTGACGCCTAAATTTTTTGTCCGATTTATTTTTTTCTGTTAAAAAATTGGTTTAAATGCAAAAAAAGATGCCATATGTAAGAAGTACCTCTCCCAAATATGGAACAACTTTAACTTTTCTAAAAACATAAGTTATTTGTAATTTTTTTGTTATTCAAAGTGTCAAAACATCATGTGGTGCGACCGTCCGGCCATAACTTTTTTTTGGTAAACATCTTTGAAATCACCTAAAATTTATTAAAATGAATTTTCTGCACTATTTGGCATGATTTTGGCAGTGTTTTGTAATTGTGTATAAAATTGCAAAGCATTTGTATTTATATTTCCATCATAATATACAAACAAACGTTGTCCGATGGTTTCCATTTTATAAAATATCATGTGGTGCGACCATAAAGAAACTACCATTTTGGGACTTTTATGTTGAAATCCATTCAAGGACAGGATGTTGCATCATATTGCAATTCTGCCAAGGAGCAACTGAAGCAGCAAGCAGGTGTGTAACTCTCTTTCAAATTTTGAAAAAGAATACTTTTTTAACAGCTGTTATGTAGTGACCACATTTGGATATCATGTGGTATGACCTCAAAAAAACTATGAATATTAAGTTTTCTCTTCAAATATATATTTTATTATACATTTCATATTAGCATTTTTTGGAAAAGCTAGCTTATTTTTTTAGGTGGCCAGTCATGTGCCTGTAAATTTTAAATGAATTTGAAAACATCATGCGGTGCGACCAAATATCATGTGGCGCGACCACTGCAGAGTGTTTTTCATGATAGATATATGTCTTAGATAGGCAGGTCTTCTTATTTTATATTCAATTAATGGGTTAAATACATAAAATACTTTATTTCAGTCTAATCTGGAATAGAGTTTATGCAATTTTGGGTCATTTTTTGAACATCTGTATTTTAGATGGGTTATATTTAATCTGTGTACAATATGAGGGAAAAAAGAACATTTAGAGCATGTACTTTCAGTTTGATAATTATACATGCATGCATTCATTCATTCGTTCATTTAACTATTTTAATTCATTTTACCAGGTGCCACTGTCAAGCAAGGAAAAAAAACGCTCGCCATAGGCAGCATGTTAATTCTGACCCTGCAGCAAGAGGAGAGTACCCTGGAAATCCAGAGGTCTCGCGAGAGCACAATTTAAATTGTCTCTGCAAGACACTCTGGCATCGAGCAATGATGCATGTTACTGCAATACGAACGCAGTTCTGGGAACTAATCAAATCGGTGTATCTGATATAGGCGGGCCAGAGGCAAGCTAAGCTGATGCCAACAGTGCTGCGACGTCCGGAATAATTTAGTAAACATTGAAAGATGACTACAGTTGTTTGAAACGGCTTTGGCCGCTACAATGAACGAGTTAGACTCGGCTTTTCATATAAAACCGCGCTCGAATCGTTCCTTTGCAAGAAGGATGTTTTTGCTGTTTTGCCGACTGGATACTGCAAGAGTTTAATCTATCAGTTATCTCCGCTGGTAGCTAAGTGTATGGGGCTTAGTGAAAACCCACTGGTGGTTGTGGTCTCGCCGTCGATCGCCCTTATGGAGGACCAGGTGAAAGAGGCGAGGAAATACAGTCTTTTGGCTCTGCAACTTGGCGACCACGAAGAGGAACAGATCCGTAGCGGGCAATGCCAGATAGCATTCGGCAGAAAAAAGAAGTGGCGAGAAATGTTAACGAACAAGGATGAACAGGATGATATGTCTCACTGCTGAATGAAACGCTAGCGTCCATCCACATATTAGTTGATATAATGAATAGTTTGATCGGACCAAATTGTTTTATGAGGTTGATTCGGCTGTCGTAATTAATAGATATTAATCTTGTCACATTGTTTATGTTATAACATTGAAATCCACTCTTATATGTTCACCGTCGCTCAGGATACGTCACACCGTGTATTGTTGTGATTGGTCGTGGCATTATCCAATTGCGTGCAGAGAGAGCTTCAAATGCATGCTTGGTGCCGCCCCTTGAGTTAGGTCCTTTTCATTGCTCGATGCCAGACCCTTAATCTTAATAGATTAGGGTCTGGATTTTTCCAGGCTAAGAGCAGAGTACCTTGCTAGGAGAAGAGAAAGGTATTTTTATTTTTTAATTATTATTAAAACTATAAATAAAGCATTATGAAGTTGCTTGTGTGTATTGTTCATTACTTGAAAATGCTTTTTTGGTAAAAATTCCATATATCAAGTCAAGTGAGATGCTAGAGAGACAGAAAAAGAAACAGAGAGAGAAATGGTACTCTACCGCTACTCTAAACTGAACTGCCGAGATTGGGAAATATTCCAGAATACATGGGGTTAAAATAAAAACCTATTTTAATGCCATGTTCTGCAAATACCCCTCAGTTTTTGTTTGTTCATCAGTTGTACTGTTACATCTGAAAGCAAGTGTTTACTTAAATCTTTGATGTTTTATGATGTTTAGTTATGATCATACTAATCGCTGTCATACTGATACATGATTGTTCCGATCAAGAAGTATTTGTAATGTTTTATAAAGAATGTTTACATAAAATGTTTTATAAAATGTTTATTAATGTTTGTGTAAATGAAATTTCTGTGAAATTTGAATAAAATGTAAAAGTTTAAATCTTTTTTTTTTTGTATAAGATCTCTTTAAATAGATGTAAGGTCTTTGTGTCATTTGGAGCGACCACTCATCATGTGGTGCGACCAATAACAGCAATAACTGTATTAAATAAAAAAAAATATATATATAATTTCTGTGGCTGAAATATGAATCACTGCCACAATATGCTTAAGTAAATGGTATTTTTAAAACTTTTTTATCAGCTTTATGCAATTTACAGAAAAAATAAGTCTGCTAAATACATTTAAGGTGGCAATTCTGAAATTATAGAACAAATATGTGAAATCGTTATTTGCAAAAAAACAAAAGAAATGCAAATACTTTGTTTCTAAACACTTCAATTACTGAGAACATATAAAAGAAATGTTAAGCATGTTAAGGGAATAAATTAATTTTAATATAAATCATGGTCGCACCACATGACATTTTTCAAGGCTGCGGCCAGTTCATCAAGCTGAAAAAAACAATAAAATCACTTAATTTAAAATTTTAATATGAATTTAACATTCTTAACATTCTTATTGTTTGAACAACTACAAAAGATATTATTAGTTTTTGCATTTTAAAATTTGCTTGTTGAAAATCCTTATACGTCAATGACCCATTTACAAATTATGTGATAGACACTGGCCATCAATACTTGAGATTCAGTTTCTGTGTTTGTTTGTGTATTCGGTATGCCAAACAGAGTATATGTCTCAAAGCCTTGAGGAAGGAGTTCACATCTCAGAGGACATAAGAAAGCATCTCTTCAGGGTTCACAAATACCGGGCTGAGAAGATCAGTGACATAAACCATGCAAAGACTGTCAGTGGTGAGTATTTTCATAGCCAAACACTGTACAATTTAAATGGACAGTTAAGCACTACAGATAAAATCAACAAATCAGAATTGAGCATCAAGACCTGCAGTGTAAGTGTAGCCGTAGAGATGGGCTGTTAAGTTTACAATCTCTATATGTAGCTAATTTTAACATTTTAATGAAGCTTGCTTATTTCTTTTTACAGGATTAATCAGCGAGTCCGGGTGAAAGCCTGAAAACACATTCATATTTCATTATTTTTAAATAAAATAAAATGTTAACTTTTTGGGCTTGATGTTTATTTCTCTCTGAGTTAAGAATCAAGTTATTATTATTTTGATTTCATGTGCATGGTCGATGAATTTACTTTGGAAAAACACAACCTAAGGTAAAAAGGCAAAAAGGTAAAGCAAATCTTTGCAATATTACCTGGTTATGATTTTAGGTTACAGTTTCTAGTGTTGTTTTGGCAACATTTTAAAATATATGTTCTTGATGTTGTTTCTTTCACAATAAGGATAAAAACAATTCATAAATGTAATGTTTTAATTAATATGACCAGCAGGTTTTGATGGCTGCCTGTGCACCTGACTGCAATGGTGTGCAGTTTGTAATGGTATTTGTAGTGGAAACCATTACAATTTTGGTTATGGTTTCTATTGTTTTTTTTTTTAACTGAACCATCAGAACCAATACAAAACTGTAATGGAAACCATTAAAATGTGCAAGTTAAAACCAATACAAATCTCTAATGGAAATCATTAAAAATGTGTAAATCAAAACCAATACAAACCGCAAAATGTTAATGGCATTTGCCTAAAACACATGGAAACCATTTGGTAATGGTTTTATTGGTTGTAATTTCTGTGATGGTTTCTAATGTTTTTTAATGGAACGATCAGAACCAATACAAAACTGCAATGGAAACCATTATGTGCAAATCAAGACCAATACAAATTTGTAATGGAAACCAATACAAACCATTAAATCCTATTGGAATATGCCCAAAACACACTATGTAATGGAAACCATTTGGTAATGGTTTTATTGGTTAAAACTTGATGGTTTATAATGGTATTTGTAATGGAAACCATTAACATTTTTGTGATGTTTTGTATTGTTTTTTAATGGAACCATCAAAACCAATAGAAATCTGCAATGGATACCATTACGTGCAAATCAAGACCAATACAAATTTGTAATGGAAACCAATACAAACCAGTAAATCCTATAGGAATATGCCCAAAACACACTACGTAATGGAAACCAGTACAAACCAATACATTCTAATGGAATATGCCCAAAACACACTACGTAATGGAAACCAATACAAACCAATAAATTCTAATGGAATATGCCCAAAACACACTACGTAATGGAAACCAGTACAAACCAATAAATTCTAATGGAATATGCCCAAAACACACTACGTAATGGAAACCAATACAAACCAATACATTCTAATGGAATATGCCCAAAACACACTACGTAATGGAAACCAGTACAAACCAATACATTCTAATGGAATATGCCCAAAACACACTACGTAATGGAAACCAGTACAAACCAATAAATTCTAATGGAATATGCCCAAAACACACTACGTAATGGAAACCAATACAAACCAATACATTCTAATGGAATATGCCCAAAACACACTACGTAATGGAAACCAGTACAAACCAGTAAATCCTATAGGAATATGCCCAAAACACACTACGTAATGGAAACCAGTACAAACCAATACATTCTAATGGAATATGCCCAAAACACACTACGTAATGGAAACCAATACAAACCAATAAATTCTAATGGAATATGCCCAAAACACACTACGTAATGGAAACCAGTACAAACCAATAAATTCTAATGGAATATGCCCAAAACACACTACGTAATGGAAACCAATACAAACCAATACATTCTAATGGAATATGCCCAAAACACACTACGTAATGGAAACCAGTACAAACCAATACATTCTAATGGAATATGCCCAAAACACACTACGTAATGGAAACCAGTACAAACCAATACATTCTAATGGAATATGCCCAAAACACACTACGTAATGGAAACCAATACAAACCAATAAATTCTAATGGAATATGCCCAAAACACACTACGTAATGGAAACCAGTACAAACCAATACATTCTAATGGAATATGCCCAAAACACACTACGTAATGGAAACCAATACAAACCAATAAATTCTAATGGAATATGCCCAAAACACACTACGTAATGGAAACCAGTACAAACCAATACATTCTAATGGAATATGCCCAAAACACACTACGTAATGGAAACCAATACAAACCAATAAATTCTAATGGAATATGCCCAAAACACACTACGTAATGGAAACCAGTACAAACCAATACATTCTAATGGAATATGCCCAAAACACACTACGTAATGGAAACCAGTACAAACCAATAAATTCTAATGGAATATGCCCAAAACACACTACGTAATGGAAACTATTTGGTAATGGTTTTATTGGTTAAAACTTGATGGTTGTAATGGTATTTGTAATGGAAACCAATACAAACCAATAAATTCTAATGGAATATGCCCAAAACACACTACGTAATGGAAACTATTTGGTAATGGTTTTGATGGTTAATGGCTGATGGTTTGTAATGGTTTTGTAATGGAATCCATTAAGATTTCTGTAATGGTTTCTATTGTTTTTTTCAGCAGGGATTATTATTATAAAATCGTAGAAATAAAGTTCTGGATTATTACTGTAATTTGGCGGTTTATTCATCATGTAGGGCATATCCACGTGTAAGTACATTAATTTTTTCATTATTACTTAATGACTTTTTCGAGGGTCATGATGGACTACAAATGGACGTGTGAAGGACGTCCCTTCTGGACATAATCACGACATGGTATATATTGAACTACCCGTACATAAAATTTTGAATACACGCAACCCCAGACAAATATAGACATGTACAAATGTATACAAGCAAATATAAATCCATTTTAGGACATGTTGTGCATTTGTGCCATCCAGCCGCGACTAATTTTGGACGGGGAGACGACGTTGATTTCGGACCAATAGTACACCATTTGTGCCGTCCTGCTGCGACCCCTTTTGGCCGGTGAGACGACGTTGCCGTCCGACCAATGTTTGCTGGGGTCCTACCTTTCTCTGCCTTGTCCGGATTATTCCCTTGTATGGGTGCACCTCCCGGTTGTTGTGGGGGCAATCTTTCTGTTTTGTTCCAACTGTGTAGGGTAAGTACATACAGTAGTGATAGAAGGCAATCCAAATGCAAATGTAGCCAAAAAGTAAATAATTAAAAACCAAACACAAATGAGAAAATAAGTATTTTTGGAGTGGCTAAACTCCACAACTTCGGGTATCTGTAAATGCATCTTTATACACTATGCATACAATTTATGTAGGCATTAACTAAACCAATAATATTAGGATGACCTGCATGATGAATCAATTATACTCTGTGTTGATAATGTAAAAGATGGCAGAATATTAGCTTTGTCACATTTAAATTCACCTTTCTTCCTCCGAATTCGTCTTGTCCCTAGATAGACAAATAGACTCGGTTCAGTACATATAGAGATTTGATGCTCAAGCATATTCTTGAAAAGATAAAGAACACAAAAAAGCTGAAGAGCTTAACACCTTGTCCTGTAGGAGGAAGGTTTAAATCCTGTTCTGGATCGACTGTAGTCCCAGCCTCCTGGTCCATAACCATGTTGGCTGTGGAATCTGGGGATGAGAGGTGAGATTACATTGTCTCATAACACACAATTAGGTCAAAATAGACATCTGGAAAAATAAGATTAAACCAGAGCCCTGTGGTTCAAGCTCACCAGGTGTTGTTGGTTGGAAGAAAAATTAGAGAATAGCAAACTGGCAGCTTATGCTAACTCAATTATAAGATTTTACATTAGCTGCCAGTTCACTATTTGGTCTATTTTATACCAAATAATCTGGTTCTTCTTCCTACTGACAGCATACAGTGAACTGGAATAACAGGGCTATGGTAAGAAGACCTGTACGCTTCAACACCTTGTCCTGTAGAAGGGCTGATATTGCTTTCTGGACCATCCATAGTCCCAGCCTCCTGGTCCGGACATGTAGCGGCTGTCAAATCTGAGGATGAGTGGAGAGATGGTGTTGTCTCTTAGAAGTGTACACACATACATCGGTTAAGCATAACATTATCACCACCTGCCTAATATTGTGTTGACACAGATTATCTCTTCATCAGAGCACCTGTTAGTGGGTGGGAAATATTATGCAGTAAGTGAAATTGTCCTCAAAGTTGATTGGTTAAAAGCAGGAAAATTGGGCAAACGTAGGGATTTGAGTGAGTTTGACAAGGGCCAAATTGTGAAGGCTAGACAACTATCTACCTATCTATCTATCTGGTTCTGATAGAAAGGTATCAGAATACATGGTGCATCATAGTCAGGGGTGTTTTGGCAGCAAAAGGGGGATATACCCACTCAACACAATATTAGGCAGGTGGTCATAATGCCATGCTTGGTCAGTGTAGATTACATGATGTAAAATCTGGGTCAAAATAAAGATCAGTTGCTGAAGGACATCTCACAAGGATGTTAACAAAACAGATACAGCTGCAAGAGTTAAACACCTTGTCCTGTAGTAGGGGAGGGAAGATTCAATTCTGGACCATCCATTGTCCTAGCCTCCTGGTCCAGACACGCTGCGGCTGTTGTAGAAAATACTTTTTGTTAATGCTTTTAAATTTGTGTTTTGGTTGTTCTGTGCTTATGAGAATACAGAATGTTCTGTGCATATGAAAAGACAAAGTGTACACTATGTAACAGAATCTGTTTAGTAAAATGTGTGTGTGTAGTTGCGAACTCTCTACATTTATGTCATTTCTGAGAAACCTTTGTTTACAGGCACGTAGGAGAAAAGAAGCCCTGCAAAAGTAGTAGCAATTTGAAGGTCACTTTAGACTAGACTTTTGGTCACTCTAAGAAGAAGAATGGGATGGGGCTGTATTTTCTTCTCTGTGCAGGAACGGTTGGTGAACACGCCCTGATTGGAGGAGAATGTTTGAACGATATCAGGAGGAGAGGCCTGCAGAATCAAGAATATAAATGCATATTTTAGCTTTGTGAGACATTCCTGGACTGCCCAGAATGTCAGATTTGATATTGGCTGTTCTGGAATCCTGAGCTCAGCACTCTTTGATTTTACTATTAAATTGGCTTTAAACTTTGACGCGGACTCGAACTGTTTTATTTAAAGGGCGGATAAACGGACTGGGGGGAAGTAGGTATTCTTAGAATACCGGTAAATTCCAACAAATGGAGGGGGCACCCGGATTCGCCCGAGACGAGGAATCAGAAACTGAAGGACATCTCCATTTCAACTCCTCTGCGCAGAGAAATAAATAACAGGTAAGCAGTTACCTTTTTCATAAAAAACTGCAGTTTGGCTACTACTAAATTGAAGAGTTGAATAGGAAGTGAATATCAGTTTTGCGTTTTGTACAAAATTGGGTAAAGTCAAAGAGTAAGAAAGTAAAATAAGGTAAAGGATATCCAGTGATCTCAAATAAAGGAATTAAATTAGTAAATGAAAGAGAACTCCTAAAACATAAGGTTTTCCTGACGAGGTTGAGTTTTCCCAAGGATTTCCAACAAATTAGAAAGGACATAACAGAAAATTCGTAAAAACGTTTCCCGGCGAGGTTGAATTTTCTTTTGACTTTGAAGGTGTCCAATAAAATAAATTAGGGTGTGACAGAAAACTTGTAAAGGTATGCCCGTCGAGGTTAAGTTTTCCTAAGGATTCCCTGACATATTGGTAGAAAGGTGAAAGAAACATCGTAAAACCCGGCGGGGTCGAAGCCTAATAAGGTTGATTTTCTTAAGAACCTCCTAAATTTGAGATCAAGTGCATGTGGCATATGCGTTTTGTGAAGTGAAAGAAGTGTGTATGTGTATCGTTTATGTCAGTTGATGTTAAATAAAACTAATATATGAAGAGAGAGTACATATAGAAAACTATAATAGTTGAATTGAGGGGTACGATAAGAATTCAAAGAACAAAAAAAATATTCCAAGAAATTGGTTGTGTCAATTGTTTGGACATCGTCCAGACTGCAGACGGTGTGATCCAATTGTGAAACTCAACTGTTGATAAAGAAAGGATAAAAGTATAAAAGTTAGAATGGCGACATATAAGGAAAGTTGGCGAAAATTGTGGAAATGGTAATTAGAAAGAAACATAAATAAATATTAGTAAATACTTTACCAGTATCAGGTTTCAATGAATGAATGTTAAAGTAAGTTAAAATAAATATAACAAACAATAAATAAATAAGTAAATAAATAGATAACTAAATAAAATACATATTGAGCAATTTCTGATTTATTTAATTTTGTTGCAAAGGCAACAGTTTAATATTTTTAATTAAGCCTTGTAAATTATTTTAATAAGCATTAGTTTTAATTAAAATATAATAACATGGGAAATGTTGTAACCCTTGATTAAAAAAAGAAACAGTCACAAGGGATGGCCCAAACAGAGCCAAAAGAGATTAAGGGAAGGCAAAAAGAATTGTTAGGGTGTTGGTCACGCATGGCTAGCATAAGTGAAGGCATGAGTGACCACCCCTCAGCACAAAGAGCTGAACTGTGGGCGTTGATATGTGCTCTAAAAATGGCAATAGGCCAGAGGGTCAACATTTCTTATGACTCAACATATGCAGTATCAGCAGCACTTACTGAGCTGCCAGGGTGGGCAAGATGTGGTTTAGTACCATCTGGTTCAGCTCAGCTACAAATTCTGATCTCAGAAGACTACGTCGGATAGTCCGGACTGCTGAGCGAATCATTGGTACAACCCTCCCTACCCTTCAAGATCTGTACTTATCCAGAGTACGAAAAAAGGGCTGCCAAAATTACTCTGGACCCCTCACATCCAGCACACTCACTTTTTGAACTGTTACCATCTGGTCGGCGCTACAGAGCACTGAGCACTAGAACGACCAGACACCGAAACAGTTTCTTTCCTCAGGCAATCCATCTCATGAACACTTGATCGTGGAACATACAACACTATACATTCTTTATTCATTTTTCCGTTATTTATTTAAAGCACATACTTACTTCCATTCAAATGTCTTTGCTATTTTTGCACATTGTCTGTCTTGTATACTTCTATATTGTTCTTTTTATAATATGTATCGTCTTGTCACTGTCATTCTGTAGCACTGTGGAGCTCTGTCACAAAAACAAATTCCTAGTATGTGCAAACATACCTGGCAATAAAGCTCATTCTGATTCTGATTCTGATAGTAACATCAACAGGGAAGCCGATTAAACATGCCCAAGAAGCCACTGAGCTATTGCAGGCCATACATTTTCATTGGCTATCAAAAAGTGTGCGGAGCACACAGAGGGGTGGGACTTTGTAGCGTTGGGTAATGCTGCAGCTAATGCAGCAGCTTGAGGGGCTGCTGGTTATACTGACAGTCAAATGCTTCCAACAACCAGTGACAAATTGACTTATTTAGCTCCCGAAATTACTGTCCGATATGTAAAATTACAACAATTGACTGCGTCTCCTGAAGAACGCATATCCTGGTTAAACTTGGGAGCAGTGAGGGATGGGAAGGGAATTTGGAGGGGTCCAAATGGCAAACTGGTGCTGCCAGCTTCAACGGCGGTCTCGGTACTGTCAGAAGCTGACAGCATGTGCCACAGGGGAGAGAAAGACATGACAAAGCGTATGAATTTGACTTTGAAACAAAAATTGGCTGAAATATGTTCTGATACAGGGACGAATTGGCTTAATGTTATTTCAATTGGTTTGATGTCTGTACGTTGCACTATCGATAGCACAACTGGTCTAACACCTTTTGTGCTGTTAAAAGGGTGACAATTTCCTGGGCCTTGGGCCCCTTTCAGTAAGGAAGCTGGCCTGTTGCCACATGGGGACTACTATGACAAAGTAAGGGCGGTTATTAACATATTCTCTCCCCAGAACCCCACCTTTTCACAGGACTGACAGCAGGTGACTGAAGCCCCCAGAATCAGTGGGTAAGACTGAAATTGATGAAAAGAAAATGGCTGTCTCCTAGATGGTCAAAGCCCATGAAGGTCACTGCAAGGACCTCACATTGTGTTCGACTGGCGGGTAAGGGAAAAACTTGGTATCATTTGTCATCTTGTGTGAGCTGTGATCCTCCTTCCAGGTCACTGCAGGCTACCAGAGTTGACCTGCGAGCAGGTCAAAGAGAGGGAGAACAGGAAGCAGAAAAGGACACAACAGAAGAATCAGCTCAACCCTCAGAAGCCAACACAGGGACACAAAATTACTGTTCTAGAGAGGGTGGGAGATTTGCTAAAAATTAGCGAAGACATTCCAATTGCACATTGCATTAGTGCTGACTATGCACTAGGGGCAGGTGTAGCAAAGCAAATAAGAGACAAATACGGGGTAGAGCAGTTGCAGAAACATATTAGCACCCCAGGTCAGTGCATTCTAACCACACATGAAATAAAAAAAATATATAATAATAATAATAAAAAAAATTAATTAAGATATTTCATTTAGGTACTAAGTGGTGGTGCAGGGACCTGCCCACGTACAAACACTTAAGAGATAGCCTAGAAGAGCTCAAAGAGCTGTGCAAGAAAAACAAAGTACAGGTAATGGCTATACCAAAACTAGGCTACAGGTTAGACTGATTGGACTACACAAAAGTCAAGGAAATAATTGAAAGTGTATTCGCAGACGGGGACATACAAATAATTGCACTGAGCAGAGATGGGTTTTAGGAGACCACTAATAGTGGGAGAGGGTGGACCAGGGATGTACCCTTTTAATGCAGATGGGACAACAACAAGAATATAAACCTTGGGGGCACTCAGATATGAACGCAGTTTTGCTGAAGTTTCCAGAACTACCTAAGGAAGAGACAGAAAGACAAATCTAAAAAGAAAGGAAAGGAAGTGCAGCAAATGCCAGTGCAAGAGCAAACCAGCCAGAGTGCTCCCCCACCACAGTTTCTACAGCCTGCAGCACCACAGCCCTATTGGCAGACTGGTGTCAGTCAACAAAAGGATCCCTATGATCCATACACAGATTGGCCTCCCACCAACAGGGGCAGGGGATTAAAAAGGGGTATGAATATGAAAAATGATAAGGGAAGGGGTCTGTCTGCTCCACCATGGGGGGGGGGGGGGGTTGTTTCATTTGTGGAGACTTGAGTCACTGGAAGGGCGAATGCCCACGGAAGGGACAACCTCCTGCAGGGGGACGGGCTCCCTTCGGAGGAGGGGCTCTAAGGAGAGGGGGAGCTGTCCCAAATGCACTCTCATGGCCTGCCAACCAACAGGTGCCCGGTCAATGCCCAGTCCGGGACCAGGCAGGTGATGCAGAGTTTTACTGACGAGGCCCACAGAGAACCAGGGGGGCAAAGGCTGAACCCTACCAACAGGTGCTGGTCAATAATAAGCCTATAACAGCCCTAGTGGACACTGGGGCTACTTTCTCCACTGTTACAGGGGGCACGCTGGAGGAAGAAACACTTTCATCTGACACAGTGAGAGTGCGAGGGTTCTCTGGGGAGTCAGAAAGGTGGCCACTAAACTAAGCTTATTCTTGTACTCCACAGGTGCACCATCACCCTTGTTGGGGAGAGACATTTTAGTGAAATTGGGGGTAAGAATTATTATTTTTTTTGTAGTCCAGATGGGATCTATATAAGATTTCCAGATGGCACAATTAATAATTGCTCCACTGGAGGGGGGCTGGTACAAGGGGACACAGGACAATGGGTTCTAGAAAAGGTGGTGGAAAAAGGGGCAGATATTTATTGGCTATTGCTAACTGCACCAGACATGCCAGACGTTACCAAAATTGTACAGAAATGGACATCATGGATGCCCTCAAAATTTTCACTGTCAGCCCCGGTTGATACGTTGCATTGCACTCTATAGTATGACAGGGAGGGAGATGAGGTATATATGGAAGAATTTCAGAAAGAGGCAGGGATGAAAAATGCTAGGAGTGTCTTAAAATGGATTTTTGAGGCAGAACAGGAATCTATAACACTAAAAACTGATTTGGCCAAAGCTGCAGAACGGCAGACCCCAGATTATTCTGTAACATTCCATTTGGATGTCAGTGAGCAAGGGGCTAGTGTGAGTGGGGTACTGTTCCAAAAAAAACAACACCAACAGTGCAGGGTTATGTTGTATCTGAGCGCCCTTTTGGACCCAATTGAAAGAAAACAACCCCCTTGTGCGAGATTTGATGGGCCAGACAGGGTGGAAACATTTATAACATTTGGGGGTAGATGTGTCAGGAAAGGACCCATTAGGACTTATACTGGACGAATACTGGTAGAGAGCAAAAACGACACAACTGCAGCCCCGGTGGTCAAGGATCTCACAAAACCAGGTAAAGTGATTAGGAGTACTGATTACAGAAATATCACCCCTCATGATATAGTTACAATGGAAACAGGGTATAAAGAGACAAATTTATGAATTGATTGGTTACATGGGAGTGCAGCTGAATTGAAACTGAGTGGCTGAATGGCTTGTGATGCGGCTAGACCTAAACTTAACACAGAACCAGCTCCTCTGCATCCTGAAGACAAATGGGGTTATGAGTATACATTGAGCATGAAAAAAAATGGCAGAACCAAAGAACTGTTTTGACCTAAGCAAAATTTATCCTGTTACCACTAATACTACTTCTGTGGGGGTTGCATATAAGGTAAGAGAAGGAAACTATACCTGTTTCAATTTCACATCCCCTAAAAACAATAAGCTGATAGTAGGAAACGTCAGAGTGTCATGGTGCAAGGTAATCCACCAGAGGGGGCAGGAAATGGTGGGGTCATGGGCTAGAGCAGGTCTGTATTGTGCATGTGGTACAGGTGTGATGATAGTTAGGCCAACAGAAATAACAGAAGTATTGTGCCCTATGGTGAGGATGGCTTTCCCTTTAACTTTGAATGGAAACATGTGGAAGCAGGTTGAGAGCAATCTGGTTAGGAGAAAAGAGAACATCCACCGTACCAGATGCCTTTGCTGACAGATGAGGGTGCATATGATGGTGAGGATGTAGAAGTGTGATCTCTTTCAGAGATCAAGAGAGGGAATTGTAGAAAATACTTTTTGTTAATGCTTTTAAATTTGTGTTTTGGTTGTTCTGTGCTTATGAGAATACAGAATGTTCTGTGCATATGAAAAGACAAAGTGTACACTATGTAACAGAATCTGTTTAGTAAAATGTGTGTGTGTAGTTGCGAACTCTCTACATTTATGTCATTTCTGAGAAACCTTTGTTTACAGGCACGTAGGAGAAAAGAAGCCCTGCAAAAGTAGTAGCAATTTGAAGGTCACTTTAGACTAGACTTTTGGTCACTCTAAGAAGAAGAATGGGATGGGGCTGTATTTTCTTCTCTGTGCAGGAACGGTTGGTGAACACGCCCTGATTGGAGGAGAATGTTTGAACGATATCAGGAGGAGAGGCCTGCAGAATCAAGAATATAAATGCATATTTTAGCTTTGTGAGACATTCCTGGACTGCCCAGAATGTCAGATTTGATATTGGCTGTTCTGGAATCCTGAGCTCAGCACTCTTTGATTTTACTATTAAATTGGCTTTAAACTTTGACGCGGACTCGAACTGTTTTATTTAAAGGGCGGATAAACGGACTGGGGGGGAAGTAGGTATTCTTAGAATACCGGTAAATTCCAACACTGTAGAATCTGAGGATGAGTGGAGAGATTGTGTTGTCTCTCATAAAAGCTTAGATAACTGTAAAGAAAATAGAGACCCCCCACTAAACTACATTCTCACAAAGTGTCACGGTTCATGGATCTGCCGTGTTCTCTCGTCTCGTGATTTGTTGGTTTGTCATGTGATCGTGTGTGCTCGCTCAGCTGAGCTGCTAATCAGTCCGGCACAGGTGTTTTCCATTACCTTCAGCCCATATATACTCATCTCTCTCTCTCCCTCGTCCGATAGTTTAACTGGATGTCAGTGTTGGGTTTGTCTTCGTGTGTGCTGGTCGTCTTCGTGGATCTCTGTCTTGCTGGATTTCGTCGTGTCTCTGTTGTTTCACCAGGGATTATCCACCACGGGACTCACGCCACTTCACTGTCTGCCATCTGCCCCTGCCCCACCCAGCCGGGAGGACTACATCACCATCATTGACTGTGTTTCACTTCTGTTTCATTCTAATAAATATTCTGTTCACCTGCAATTGCTTCCTCATCTTTTCAGCACCGTCACACAAAGATCTCAAGGGGAACAACATAAAGTGGAGGTGCCAAATCCAGGCCAAACACACCTTGTTCTGCTGTTGAAGCATTGACTAAAGTCTCTAAATGAAGAATCACAGTAGCTTCCTCAGGTTCCTGGCTACTTTCTGTTGCCTGGTTTGTAAATCCTAGAACAGTACAAACACACAAATGTACAATATGCAATTAGGTCAAAATGTGAAAGGTAAAGTAAAATAAACCTGCATCCCACATGCCTTAATATTCGGAGAAGCATATCTGCCCTCACTATTTCCAACCATTTCTCACCACCATCTACACATACTGTACTTCGATCATTTTTACAGTTGGTTTGATACCTTTAGATCAAATGTTATTTCCGTTTAATGGATTTATATTATTGCATACATTAAAAGTTCTAAAATTATTAGAAAACACATAAAATCCTAATTCCAAAAACTGGGCCTTGTGCAATGACAGGGATGTTTTTTCTGAATATTTTACTATTGTTTTATAGTATAATGTTATGTATTTAAATTTGTTTAATTCATTTATATGGTTATTGTTTATTATTATTTAAAACATATTTTCTAGAAATTATTTTCTAGAAATTAAGCTATGTGCAACATAAAGGGCATATATTTATGTCTATCAGAGTTAGTTTTGCCTCAGAACATAACAGGCACAAAGAGTTTAATTGGTATGAAACCGAATGTCTAATGAATGTCAAACCAACTTTACCGCAGTAAAACACGAATAATTTTCATTAGCGTTTAAGCACAAGTGTTAAACTAACTCATAATAAACTAGATAAAAAGTTTGTTAGCAAACTTTAAGTTGGCTTGAGAAAGCCTACCCAGCTAACACAGTTACGTCGTGACGACGTTACTGGACCGGACCATATTCGTCGCAGCGACGTACCAAATAACGTGCCAGCGACGTAACTTTGTGATTCCCATATTCGTCGTAGCGACGTTATTTGGTACGTTGCTGGAACGTGATGAGTACGTCTCCACGACCAAACTGGCAGGTCGTGAGGACGTGACTATAAAGGACCACATTGGTCGCGGCGACGTTCCAAATAACGTACCAACGACGTAACTTTGTGATTCCCATATTCGTCGTAGCGACGTTATTGCGTTACATTGCTAGGACGTGGCAAGTACGTCCTAACGACCAAACTAGCACCTTCCCAGTATTTTTAATATTTGCTTCTCACCTTTAGTCCTGTCCAAGGATGTGTTCCTACCACCTTGAAATCAGTATATAATGACAAACTCAAACATTTTCTGCTGTAAAAAACAAACACTAAATCCTTATGTTTTCAAATTGTTGTAGTTTTTGTAAATATATTCACTGCATACATGCAAACCAATACAAAATCATTAAATTCCAACAGAAAATCAGCAAAAACACAGTGCATTCATTTATTAAATCACCATTTATTCAGTTATTTTCTACATATACTAAGCCATTGCATTTTAAACATGACACCTATTATTTAACCATGTAAAGTGCTGCCAAGTCATTAGCACAAATAATTGAACACATCACATAAAGTACATAGTAATCAAAGAATAATACAACCACTGATTAAAATGTTTTACTTTTATTGAAAAATATTAAATATTTAATTAATGATGGGTATAGTATAATAATAGTTATCAGTAGCCTACTCTTATTAACAGAACTCCCCTAGTTTGGTACAAAAATACTGATACAAAGATAGAAACAATTCAGTAGTGATTTCTGTATTACTTTAAGTTAACCCTTATGTGTTGTTAGGGATGTTTTCGTCCACTGAGGGGTGCTGTTGAGTCTTAATTTGGCCACAACTTTTTCTCTGTTAAAGCAAATGGAATGATTTTTGGTGACTAATCTTATTTTGATACATATTTTGGGAAAATGCTTTGAAATTTTTCAAAAACTCAACAGTACACTGTGGGCAAATTTACTACCCTTTCGTTATGTTTCGTGGCTGAAAACAGCCACTACTTTAAACTGCTGTAAAAATGTATCAGATAAATATTTTTTCAATTTTTTTGGCATAAATCTATTAATCAACCTCAGTCCTGCTCAAAAATACTAAATGTTTAAAAAAAATTCAGGATTTTAACTCTTTAATTGCCAAATTCCTAAATGATGTCACTGATTTGGGGGGAAAAAACCCACAAAATTACAAATTTTAAATATAAAAGGTAATTGTGGCCTGGATTTTTTTTTACCTTTTTAACAGTCTTGGACATGTGAAAGATTAGTAAGAAGATTGGCTTTCATGCATTGTTAGTTTTGGCGCAGCATCCGATTTTCTTTTTTTCTCCCTCATTTATTGTTTTGTGGCTGTTTTTGCCCCATTGACTTCCATTGTAACCACATTTTTTGATTGCAAAGCCATGACACCATATAATGCTGAATTCTTGATTGTTTGTGGTTTTCCCTGTTGGGAAGGGGTCAAATTTGTAAATTGTACTGTTGATTATCAGTTGGCCCCATTAACCCTTTAGATAGGCCTTTGCAACAAAAAGCTTAGTTTTACATAGAGTTCTATGGAGTATAGCGACATATTATAGTGTGCGTGTATGTATGTGTGTGTGAGCGTGTGTGAGTGTGTGAAAGTGAGTGAAAGTGTGTGAAAGTGTGAGAGAGACCTTTGTGCACCTTGATACCCCTGAGAAAATCTAAATAAGCACCTCAGCTCTCAGAACGACATGGAGTAAACAAAAATAAAGAAAGTATATTTATGTATTTGTTTACCATATAGTTCTGAGAGCTGAGGTGCTTTTTTGATTTTCTGAGGTGTATCAAGGTGCACAGAGGTCTCTCTCACACTCACAGACACTCACACACACTCTCATACACTCGCACACACTTTCACACACTCACACACGCTCACACACACATACATACACGCACACTATAATATGTCGTTATACTCCATAGAACTCTATGTAAAACTAAGCTTTTTTTTGCAAAGGCCTATCTAAAGGGTTAATGGGGCCAACTGATAATCAACAGTACAATTTACAAATTTGACCCCTTCCCAACAGGGAAAACCACAAACAATCAAGAATTCAGCATTATATGGTGTCATGGCTTTGCAATCAAAAAATGTGGTTATAATGGAAGTCAATGGGGCAAAAACAGCCACAAACAATAAATGAGGGAGAAAAAATGAAAATCTGATGCTGCGCCAAAACTAACAATGCATGAAAGCCAATGTTCTCACTAATCTTTCACATGTCCAAGACTGTTAAAAGGGTAAAAAAAAATCCAGGCCACAATTACCTTTTATATTGAAAATGAGTAATTTTGTGTTTTTTTTTTTCCAAAATCAGTGACATCATTTAGGAATTTGGCAATTAAAGAGTTAAAATCCTGAATTTTTTTTAAACATTTAGTATTTTTGAGCAGGACTGAGATTGATTAATAGATTTATGCAAAAAAATTTGAAAAAAATATTTATCTGATACATTTTTACAGCAGTTTAAAGTAGTGGCTGTTTTCAGCCACGAAACATAACGAAAGGTTGTAAATTGAAACAATGCACAAGGGTTAATTTGTTTTCTGAGTGTCCTGTGTATGAAACACCTGCTACAAATATCTGGTGGTGAAGTGCTGTAATACTGCTTCACTCTCAGAAGCAAAACCTAAACAATTACTAAAGGACCGTAATTCTTCTCAGAAGATAACAGAAATAAAGAAAATAGCAACATTAATAAACGGTAAGAACATGTTAATATAACAATGTAGAGATTACATCTCCCCTGTATTAGGCCCACCCAAAAAACATACAGTAAATGAGCCTGTTGACTTTTTCAGAAAAATCTGAGATCTGTCCCCAGCTGTGGAGAAGACTCTTTGCAGAGAATTTAGGTTCTGGACAGTTGTGAGAGAAAAAGAAGAATGTCTTTCTTACCACAGCAGCAGAAGGTACTCTCTTCTGAGGAAAGGATAGGAGGGTGACACTTCACTCTTGATCTACTCTTGGAGAGTTGATGAGGAGTTTTGCTAAAGAATAAGGTTCCTGCTCAGCACTTGGTCTTATTCAGCAAAGAGTACCTCTAATGCAGTGCCACATACTCCAGATTCTTTGCAAACTTGAAACTTTTAATAAAATTGACCATATTATTGTAGTCAGGTTTATTGTTTTTATTATAACACATGGCAAATGTATGAGAAAATTATGTCAAAGGTGTTTTTCTTCCTCTTGCTATCTGTTATGAAGCAGACGGGACAACAAGGTAAGTGGAGAACAGGTAATGTTTATTTATTAAGCAGCAGTGCCGGTGGAGAGAGAAGACCCGATGAAGGAGAGTATTGCTTGCGTGGGATGGATTGAACCAGGTAGATAGGTGCCGTGTATAACTGTGGCTTCTATTTGCAGGATACTTGCAGCGGGAGTTCGACGAAGGAGTCCGTATCCAACGATCCTTAAGCGATGAGGAAGTTGACTTACGGCACACACCACAGAAGACAGGAACTGTGAATACTCGGATGACTGGAACTAGGAAGACTGGAACAAGACAGAGTTCAGGTAAGTACGATCAGGTAGATATTTTGATAGCGAAACTCCAATGAGAGAGACACTATAAGTCCGCTTTCGCGAGAACGAGCCCGGACAGTGAGTGGTGTGTGGCGTGCGTTCTTATAGTGAGGAGGATGATTGTGGACAGGTGCGCGGGTGATTGGGTCCAGGTGACGGTGATTTGTGAAGATGAGTTGCGTGAGGAACGGCTGATACGTGACACTATCCTGAGGCTGTACTGTCAATATCCTTCTCTGGCAGCTGAAAGGGAGAATCACCTTGTTAATGTTGCTAATGTATGTACACACAACCAGTCAAAATCTACAGTCTTTCAGTTTTTTTAATGTTTTTCGATAGAAGTCTCTTCTGCACACCAAAGCTATATTTATATTTAACTTACAATACAAAACATGTTTTCTGTTGTTTTTCAAATACACTTTAAAATGCATTTCAAATGCAAAGGTGAATTTTTCAGTAGCCTTTACTCCAGTCTTCAGTTTCACATGATCATTCTCATATGATTTGATGCTCAAGAAACATTTTTGATTATTATCAATGTTGAAAACAGTTGTGCTACTTAATATTTCTGTGTAAACTGTGATTTCTTTTTAGGATAATTTTATGAATACATAGTTAAGGTTTAAAACCTTTTTTTTATCTTTTGTAACATTATAAATGTTTTTACTACCACTTCAGATCAGTTTAATGCATCCTTGCTATTTAGGTCTTCATAAAGAAAAAAAAGTGACTCCAACCTAGTGTACACAACTAAATTGGGCAACACAGCATATTAGAATGATTTTGAACACTTACAACTGGAGTATTGATGCTGAAAATTCAGCTTTGAATTTAAATGAAAACACATCTTGTAATAAACAATGCACAGATTGCAAAGAACTTACATTCTGATGATTACTTCATTTTCCTCACGGCTGCCTTCCTCAGTCATTCCTAGGCCTTCTCATTTTTCACCTTTCCCTTGAATCCACATAAAATATAAATAAACCTAATTAACCAATTAATTTTATAGACAGTTTGAATAAGTTTGTATAAAACTGCAAATCTTCCTTTTAAAATCTTAAATTATTCTCCAGCTTCTAAAGGAAAGGCACAATCTGTGGGTGTGGCCAATGTCACAGAGAATTTGATCTTACTATTAGGTGTCCTGGCAAGGAGATTTAGCTTAAAACCTATTCACGAAACTCTTAAGAGTCCACAATAACCAAAAAGAGGGATACGTCATTTGCATTGACTTTTTTCTTTGTTAAATTTCCACAATAAGCATGGGTCGGAGCTCTTAATACAAAGTGCACCAGACAGAAAAAATTAAGTTTAAAATGTACAGTACATACTTTTGTACACTAGGCCATGCCCCCCAGACAGATGAAGTTCCAGACCCAAAGTCTCAAACAAATCCTGTGGGAAACACAGCAAAGCGATGTGGTTGTGTATTAAAACTCAAATTCAGGCCAACTCAAATATTTTTTAAACATGTTTAAAAATGATCAGGAGCACAGGAGGTGCTCATGAAGGCAGTGGTTTACAATTGTGGTCCAGGTGACCCACAGCACTGCACATTTTGTATGTCTCTCTTGTTAAACCCACCTGCTTCAGATCATCAGCTCCTTAGGAAAGAGCTTCATGAACAAATCTGTCAGTAAAGAGAGATGTGCAAAATGTATAGTGCTGTGTGTCCCCAGGTCCAGGTTTGAAAACCACTGTTGTAAGTTACCATGACATATGACAATCATACGAGCATCAACAATTTCACAAAAATGTCTCCTGACTGAGGAAAAAACAAAATCATTCACAGGCTCTGGAATTAGACTATCAATTGATATCTATCTAGCAGGCATGTGATTGGCTAAGGACAAAAAAGCAGGAAAATATACTAAGACACCCCCCCCCCCCCCCCCCCACGCCATCAAACTGGTGGCGGATCTATATGGATAGTAAAGCAGGCAGATTAAAAAAGAGAAACTGGGTCTGTGAATTCAATTCTCACAGAATCACAATTGAATTCACAATTGAATTCATATCTTGCTACTCAGAATCTCATTAACCTGAAGTCCCAGTCTCTGTCACAATAACCATATAGGCTATGTGATGTTTTAGGCCTATTTTGCAGACATCCATTTAAAATGTAGGCAATGGCTTATAAAGAACCTTTTTTCCATATCCACTTAGGTTTCTCAGCTTGCACTCTAGCATTTGTGTGGTCCAGCAGGGTTGGACTGGGGTTAAAATTTGGCCCTGGACAAATCCAGCCCATCCGGCCCACAAAGTCCCCCTGTGAAAGTTTTGTTGGATAATGGGGCTTTTAATTGGAGTAAATAAATTAATGAATAAAACAGGACAGAAACAAATAATGCTACATACTGATAATTTCAAATGCAACAAACTTAATAATGCATTTTGTCACATGAAAATGCATGCAGTAAAGCATTGATTTTGAGCTAGAATGCAGGACATGTATTGCTAATAAATTCTGCACTAAAAAAAAATCATTATGTAATAAAAATATTTTCCTCACCCTCATGTCGTTCCAAAGCTGTATGACTTACTTTCTTCTATGGAACACAAAATATTTTGTAGAATGTAACCATGCATAATTGGTTACCGTTGATTTATACTCTGAGAAATTCGAGACATTTTTTTTTTCCATAAAGTATCTTCCTTTATGTTCCACAGAAGAAAGAAGTTCATACAGGATTGCAATTACATGATGTTTAGTAAATGATGACAATTTTTTTTTTGTGGGGGGGGGTGAACTGTCCCTTTAAGAACTTTAATGGGTAGTAAACACCTAGTTTATATAGGACACTGATATTTATCTTTAATCAGGCTCTTATTACATTAACATTTTACTCCAATTAAAATTAATTACAACAAAACATTTTAAAAGAAAGAAATCGTTGCTTAAAGATATTAACTGAATAGTATTAGTAAAATGGTGGTCACATGAAAACATTACCATGGTTATACGGTTTTTAAAATACATAGTAATAATAAACTATGATATTTCTAATAAAAAAAATAAAAAACTGACAGTAATTATGTATTGGTGTAATTCCACTTTCCCTCATCATGCAGTTTATAATGTCGTGGCTGTTTTCAGCAGCCCAGCAGAACCTACAGAATCTTTAATGTTTTCATATCACAGGACTGTATATAAGACAATTTTGTGTTTTATCTGAATGGATCAAGCAACTTGCGCTGTTTATCACTTTACATTGTGGCGGGAGCGCAGCGTATACGTTCGTCAGCGCTGTGCAGGTGACTGATCCCGCCGTTCGCACTTTTGGGCTGTTTGCAGTTTCGATTGCGTTGTAATTTAAAACAGCGCCTAATATGGGGGAGGTCTCCCTCGCTTCGGCGATCGGCCCACTACTCCACCGGCCCACCGGGAATGTCCCGGTGCTCCCAATGGCCAGTACATCCCTGGGTCCAGGTAACGTTAGCTTTGCGTAAAAAAAATGGTTATCATTCGCATGGCTACTTTTACTTGAGTAAAGAAGTTAAATCAGTACTTCTACTTTTACCAGAGTATTTTTTTAACACAAGTATCTGTACTTCTACTTGAGTACGAGAAGTGAGACGGATTATTTTCTTTAAGCAATATAAATCGTTTTTAAATCAATAAACTCCTTTAAAAATCAATATTTTGTGTCAAATTGTTGATTTATTTTGTAGGTAGCCATGTAATAAGCGGGATAATGTGTAGAGTTTGTCTTACATGTTCTTCATGAGGCACACACGCGCGGTCTCTTGCTCTCTCTCCCTCTGTCATGCACGCGCTACGCGGTCTCGCACTCACTCCCTCGCTCTAGATTCCGGGAGAAACTATTCGCAAATACGTCCTTGTTGATACTTGGAAAGGAAGGAAAAATGCATCTCTTTGCCATCTGACGTGCCGCCCGGTGTGGCCCTGTTGCTCGGGGACGGCGATTGTGGTGACGGCTGTGAGATGCCCCCCCCCTTTTTTTTTTTTTTACAGATCTGCATGATTCACATAGGTCACATTTTCAGGTCGAAGATCCGGAATTCCGGATTAATCCGGAAAAATCACATCCCTGATCTAGCTATGAGTAATTGAAATGATAAATCCAACCCTGTGGATTACCTGTCTCTCCTCCTGAGCATTTTGTTGTGTGGGTCCAGGAAGGATACTGCAGCACAACTCCTTTAACCATGAGAAAATGCAGTTCCAGCATGTCTTCACATCCAGGACAACAGAAGGGTCAGGGATGCCTGAAATATAAATATTTAAGCCACTGAAATCAATTTAAATCTATATTTGTGCCTGAGTGACACTGAAACAATGAGGTTTAGTTTTTTACCGAGGATTTGCTGGGTTCTTTTGAACACAGTCTTCATGATGGATGATCTCTTGATCCTGGATCCTTTCTGCCATACACTTAGAGATGGTTTGGATGTCATGTGGTTGTTTCTAAAATACAAATAGCAGCACCATTAGTCCTGTTGCTTTATATATATTTTTTGGTACTGAACAAGTCAGGAACCAAATCAGTAAGTTACCTGTACTTGATACCCATCCCTGATCATAATCATGGTTGTCGTGTTGCTGCTGCCCAGACTCTCTCTCCACCTGTTATTAAAAAAAGTATGTTAGTTTTGAATAAAACATTGATAAAACAATGAACAATGAATAAAGCATTCTAACTACTACTTAAAAAAATAGGCTCAATACATTTAGTGCAATAATATGAAAAATTATCCAGAGACCAGCTTTGAGGACGTGCCCACGACGTTTCTGGGACCTTAGCCAAAATCCTTAAACTACTACATAGTAACAATGAACATCATTTCTAATAAGCAACTCACTGAATGATTCAAATGGTTCACTGGCAGTAAGGACATAAAATAGTGAACTATTTATTGGATACATATTTGTTAAAACTAAACTATCAGATCTGTTTGTCAATGAAAAGTCACTAGCATAAAAATGATGCAAGTTATGTAACGTTATGTAAAAATGTTGTATGTAAAAACCAATAACATGTAACGAGCAAATTACACCATTTACAGGCCTGTTAATCGACAGGAAAGCAGGACATTATTAATCCCACATACACTGAATGGGATTTCGGCAGCCCCGGTCTAACTAAAAGTTTATATAACATCAGTGGTTTATATTTAAGTTTACAATACGGCTAGGCTAGCATGAGCATAGTCTATGCGAACGACAAGCAGTCAACGTTACTATGGAAGTTAAAAAAAAACAAAAATGAATACTGTATAGTTTATCGTGGGTAAATTTCAAACTAGACTAAAAATAAGGTATAACATTTTAATTTAGGATTTTAAAAGTTAACTTAACGTTACCACAGACCGCCTCCAGAACTAAGCTAATTAACTTATTTATTAAATTAATATAGTAAACCTCCAAAAACACAAAACACTACTTATCTTACGTGTCATCTAACATTATATCAGCAAAAAAATATGAATAAGAGAAGATTTTAAGCGCTTACCTTTTCCTTCTCGTCCGTCTTCTGGAAGTTGACCGTTAATGACGGGCACGCGCACGGGGCACTTACGCAGCACTCAGAAAGTGACGTGCGCTGGTTTTAACCATGGTTTTAACCTTAACATTTGTCCCGTTCCCCCTTTCAATAAACCATTCACAACCATAAATTATCACCATTTGCTAAGCAAACTATTTGGTTTTTGTTTTGCCATTAATTTGATGACAAACATTTCTATATTTTAAATGATGGGTTATACTTATTATAATAATTCATTCCATCATGCAAAATGCTTGACGAATTCAGTATATTCCCCATATTATTGGCTATTAAAAAGGTTTACACCTTTAAAAATAAGCTTAATACATGTAGTGCAATAATATGAAAAGTTAGTTGGAGACCTGCTGACCACGTCGCTATAACGTTTCCCACGCGACCAACCAGCGACGTCTTTTAAGGACGTGCCTACGACGTTTCTGGGACGTTAGCCAAAATTCAAAAATATGGAACGTTACCACAACATCAACAACGTTGTCATAAAGTAATGTTACGCTGACCAAATGACGTCCTCACAACGTACTGTGTTTGCTGGGAGAGAGCTTCCGGTGTACTAAAATGCGCTTTTTTCCAAAAAATTGTAATTTTTCGATTTGGTTTTGTTGACTTTTTAATATCTGCATTTGAACGACGTGTAATGAAAACAAAATTGAAAATATGAATGAAATTCGTTTTTGTGTTCCCGAGAAAATGTAAATATTGCATAAACCAATCATTTATTCGTTTGTTTGTTTTGAAAACAAAAACGAGAAAACCAATTATACGTAGGTACACAGACCATCCGTGTTTGGCGTTCTCAAACTTTTGACTCGCGAATTGCCTAACTTTCTAAAGTCTATTTACACGTTCTTAAGTTCTATTTAAATTGGGAAAAAACGCGTTTGAGCTGTAAGTGCAGTCATTCTTTATGACAATTTACCTTGTTTTTACTCTAGTGAAAGCGTAGTAACCATGTTGTGTTTTTGGCTGATCGATTACAACTGTTTGAATACAGTCTTACTATAAATGAAAATCTGAATGAACAGCAACAACAAAAAATGTTGTACTTGTGTTTGTCGTCATTTACCATGGCTTTACTATAGTGAAAGTGTAGTAACATGTTTTCTTTTCATGACTTGCCTATAATCTCACATATTAAACACAATTGTGCCTGTAATCGTACTTATTAAACTCAGTTTACTCGTTCTTTAACTGTAAACACAGTCTTACTATAAATAAAAATATGAATGAAAGAAAAACAAGTCATTTTCCATAATAATAATAATAATAATAATAATAATAATTTGTTACATTTATATAGCGCTTTTCTAGACACTCAAAGCGCTTTACAGTGTCAGGGGTATCTCCTCATCCACCACCAGTGTGCAGCATCCACCTGGATGATGCGACGGCAGCCATAGTGCGCCAGAACGCCCACCACACACCAGCTTACTGGTGGAGAGGAGACAGAGTGATGAAGCCAATCAGAATATGGGGATAATTCGGAGGCCATGATGGTCAGAGGCCAATGGGCAAATTTGGCCAGGATGCCGAGGTCACACCTCTACTCTTTTCGAAAAACATCCTGGGATTTTTAATGACCACAGAGAGTCAGGACCTCGGTTTAACGTCTCATCCGAAGGATTTTCCATGCTTTTACTATAGTGAAAGTGTAGTAATCATGTTTTGTTTCCATGATTTGCCTATAATCTCACATATAAAACACTATTTGCCTGTAATTTTGCATAGTAAACACATCTATTCTATTTAAAGTTTGATTTGTATTTAAAAAATATGTTTAGTTGTAGACATTGTCATTTCTAATTAACATTTAATGTGATTTTGCTATGTGTGAATGTAGTAATCAAGTTTTGTGTTTGTGTCGTGGAGCAATAAAAGCATTTCTCAATGAAGAAGACATTGAAGCGTGAGAGGCAGAGTTCCAGATGTCAAAATAAGACTTTATTGAACAGAGCAACAAAGCCGGGTCAGCGATCGCCGCATCTCCGTCTCTGTCTGTCCTTCTTATACCTATCTGCGCTACCAAATTTGTAGTTCCGGTTTTTTCTTGGTTATGCCTGTCTGATCCCCCACAATGATTTATTGGCCCACCTGGCCCATTTTTAATGGTGGTTTTTGGTTCAGTCAGCCATTTTTTAAAAGTAAGTTTTATTCCTCCCCCTCCAAGTTGTTATGGGTCTCCAATTAGTTGGAGGTGATCACGTGGGACATAACTTGTATCTGTCATATGTTGGAAGTCATCCAAAGTTCATTGGTTCACTTAAGTTCACTGAAAACTTCCAGTGGAAACCACTGGTGCTGCCCCCTGGCAGGCATCTGCAATTCAATTTGTGTTGATGCAGTTTTAATCTGTGTTAAGACATCTAGTATTATAATACTCAGTATTTTGATAGATATTGATTACTGTTATAGCCATACATCATTTGTTTGAGTATAATAATATCATATTGAGTAGAATAGCAAAATATATATTTTTAGGATACACAATATTTGCAGATGGATTACTATTTATATAAACACAGATGTAAGTGCTACAAATAATAATTTAAATGAAAATGCAATGTTATATAGACATCCCTTACAAAAATTAATTAATTTTTTTTTCAGATTGATTATCATATGTATAACCACAGCTTTTAACTAACAATGTACTTTATTTTACATTGTCATTAATACATGCTATATGTAGTTACTATAGTAATAACAGTAAATTATGCATAATTGGATGCAACTAACTGTAAACCAAACAAAACAATAATCTTATCCCTATCGTAACTGCATGTAGTAATTTCATATTCAAATACTTATATGTATAATTGTAGTGTAACACCTTTAAATGTGTAACCTTGTTTTGCTTTATTAGCAATAAAATAATGTTTAATTGTTGTAATGGGTGCCATTATTTAGTCAGCTTGAATATATATCGTTGTATCATTATAAAAAAAATTTGTGTACCCTTACTGATGAGCATAAGACACTTCTTTCAAAAACATTAAAAATAGTGATGTGTCCAAACTTGTGAATGATCCTGTATTTCTGTGTTTTCTTTTATAAATGTTTTTTTTTCATAGGAGAGCTGCTTGGTGTTGACTACCTCCTGGGTCAGACTGGACAGCCCCTGGTAGTGGACCCTGACTCAGAAGAGACAGAGAACATGCTGGAAGATGTGGATGAAGGTGAGGATGAAGAAGACGAGGGCTTCAGGGAGGACCAAACACTTGACATTACTGAGTCGAGTCTTACTGATGACCCAAGCTTCTCTCTGTCCTCCACTCAGCCTGATGCCTCCTTCACGCCAGGTGCCTCAGCATCTCCTGACGAGTCTGTGGTATGTAAATGTCTCATTTAATGTATGTATGTAATTATGTTTTATGTAATATTGTTAAATTTCTAGGGAAAAAATATAATTTGTGCTGACCTGTAGCTTTTTGTCTGAAGTTGACAAAAAAAATCTAGAAAAATATTTATATTTATTTGTTTTGTTTTTTTGTCCCACTTCACTTTACTCATAATGTTGTTTATTTAATTTTTTTTTTTTTTTTTTTGTATTTTTCTCCCAGGCTTTGCATAGTGCTGGTGTGCTGGACAAAGTGGACAGCCTTGCGGAGTATCTTGTGGAGCTCAGGAATCAGCCATCTCTGGCTCTCACCAACCATCAGGTCAGTTTCTCTTCTTGACCTGTCATATGTTAACACTACCACTTGTTTTGTTTTCTCATTTGCCATGTATTATATGCTCTCTCGCCTTAGGTGAGCAATATAGTTGGCAGAACCTGCTGGATTACGATAAGAAGAGAGTGATGTTTGCTGCCAGACACCAGAGCAGGCTGGACACAGGTTCACTCCAGGGGTGGAGAGCGTGAAGAGGCATACATTCACCACCACTGCCCCACTTGCCCAGTGGCCAGATTGTTGTCGCCTGATAGAGACCATTTCAAGCTCTGTGCCATCCATAAGAGTCCAAAAAATAAAGGGGATAAAGTTTTATTTATGTGTATTGTTTTCTGCTTTCTGTTCTTTTGCACTTGCAATGAATGCACTAGTGCCATGGACATTAAGACAGTTTTATTTAATAGTATAGTTTGGTTTTCTGTTCTTTAGTACTTGCAAAACATGCACAGGAGTCATTAATATTTTAAAGTTTTATTCATTTGTATTGTTATGTGCTTTCTGTTCTTTTCACATGCAGTTAATGCACAAGAGCCATGGACATTGGACAGTTTTATTTATATGTATAGCTCTGTTTTCTGTTCTTTTGCACTTGCAAAAAAATGCACAAGAGTCATGGACAATAGAAAGTATTATTAAGAGATATTATTCTGTTTTCTGCACATGCAACATAACTATAAGAATAAAAATGTAAAAAAAAGAATAATGAATAATTGGCTATGACTTTAAGTTTGGTCATGATTAAATAACTCTTTTTATATGTCTTTGTTACAGTATCATTTAACGGTTATAGGCCCTTTTAAAAATGTTGATAAATTTGGGGATTATTTAATAATAAAAATTAAAAAATTTTTGTACTATAAGTTTTAGAACATAACTACAGCAGAAATATATTTAAAGTGCAAAACCTTTGAATAAGATATCAATAATCAGTAATATAAATCTAATAAAATATTATTTAAATTCATTAATTCAAATAATTTCATTCTTTTGGACATCATTTATGTGATAATTACTGATAAATAAAACATTCAGTAAACACTTCAATGTATGGCAACACTAATATGAACTGGAAAGCTTGTGATCATCCTTACTCCCGTATAAATGTACAGAAAAATAGAGAAAACATTTTTTTTTCAGATAATTTATTGTAAATATACACTCCATAAACATTGCTTTGAAGTTCAAAGAGATAAAATTCCCTTTCATTTCTTTTCTCCTCATTTTTTCCTTTTTTTCTTTCTTTTTCTCTTTTCCCCCCTTCTTCCCCCTCCTTCCTTTTCTTCACCCCCTTAACAGACTATTGTTCCCCATCTTTTATTAGGCCACTGGGGCTGTCATGCAGCTGTTTACTTTTTCTTTTAGTTCTTCATCTCATTCAGCTTCTGGATGAACAACTTTTGTGAGAGGACCAAGTGACTTTAGGTTTTCACAAACAGGCTCTGAACATCCCTCTTTTCGGGGCTCTGTCATATATATGTAACCCTCTCTCTCTCTCTCTCTGCGCGTTTACCGGCCTCTAGCACCGCCGCTGCTACTCTGCGTTGTGTTGTGTATGTTCGTGGTGGTAGAGATGAGACGCAGACACAAAGGGGTTCGTTGGGATCGTGGCTTGACCGTTTATTCCACAGCACGGCATCTATAGTATTGATAACGTGAACTGCCTTCAGTTTTTTTAAACTTTCATTGCATTTTTAAACTTGCATAAAGTCAATTTCAATGCACATACAATCGAATAACATGCTTATATTATCATACATAGCTTTGCATTAGACACCACGTATTAATCATGTTCAAAAGAAATAACAAAACATTTTAACTCTCTATTTTACTTTGCATTTAGATCGTTTTTAGTTTACAACACAAAACATCTCAATGAACTGAACTTTAGTGCGATAACAACAAATATATTTTACATTTCAGTTTCCACTGCCGTTAACATGACTTACCTATAGTATTGATAACGTGAACTGCAGGGAAGAGGGCGCACTACGCACATACTATGCACGTATCAACACTACGGTGCATTAAGAAGCTCAAACAACGTTAACAGTATATGTCCTAACAAAACAGTGTCACAGCGACATCTTGTGGACAACACAATATACTGCCTTACATCTACAAGCTCAGAAGTCTTAGCAGAGGATGGTTTCAATCCATCGACCTCTGGGTTATGGGCCCAGCACGCTTCCGCTGCGCCACTCTGCTTGACTTGATGTAGAGCTCGTGCACTGGTCTTTTCAACATAACATGATTCTTGCACAAATTTCTAACTTGTCTTGAAGCACTTGGGCACATATAAAAGTGACACAAGCTTAGCAGAGGATGGTTTTGATCCATCGACCTCTGGGATATGGGCCCAGCACGCTTCCGCTGCACCACTCTGCTTGACTTGATGTAGAGCTTGTGCACTGGTCTTTTCAACATAACATGATTCTTGCACAAATTTCTAACTTGTCTTGAAGCACTTGGGCACAAATAAAAGTGAAACAAGCTTAGCAGAGGACAGTTTCGATCCATCGACCTCTGGGTTATGGGGCCAGCACGCTTCCGCTGCGCCACTCTGCTTGTCTTGATGTAAAGCCTGTGCACTGGTCTTTTCAACATAACTTGAATCTTGCACACATTTCCAACATGTCTTGCAGCACCTGGGCACATATAAAAGTGACACAAGTTTAGCAGAGGATGGTTTCGATCCATCGACCTCTGGGTTATGGGCCCAGCACGCTTCCGCTGCGCCACTCTGCTTGACTTGATGTAGAGCTCGTGCACTGGTCTTTTCAACATAACATGATTCTTGCACAAATTTCTAACTTGTCTTGAAGCACTTGGGCACAAATAAAAGTGAAACAAGCTTAGCAGAGGATGGTCTCGATCCATCGACCTCTGGGTTATGGGCCCAGCACGCTTCCGCTGCGCCACTTTGCTTGACTTGATGCAGAGCTTGTGCACTGGTCTTTTCAACACAACATGATTCTTGCACAAATTTCCAAGTTGTCTTGAAGCACTTGGGCACAAATTAAAGTGAAACAAGCTTAGCAGAGGATGGTTTCGATCCATCGACCTCTGGGTTATGGGGCCAGCACGCTTCCGCTGCGCCACTCTGCTTGTCTTGATGTAGAGCCTGTGCACTGGTCTTTTCAACATAACGAATCTTGCACACATTTCTAAATTCTCTTGCAGCACCTGGGCACATATAAAAGTGACACAAGCTTAGCAGAGAATGGTTTCGATCCATCGACCTCTGGGTTATGGGCCCAGCACGCTTCCGCTGCGCCACTCTGCTTGACTTGAACCTTTTCACATTTAGCGCCCAAACTCTGGAACAATTTACCTAACACTGTTCGGGAGGCAGACACAATCTGTCAGTTTAAATCTAGATTAAAGACCCATCTCTTTAACCTGGCCTACACTTAATACATTTTCCAATCCAAATCCGTTAAAGGATTGTTAGGCTGCATTATTTAGGTCAACCGGAACCAGGGACACTTCCCAAAACACCTGATGTACTCGTTGCATCAGAAGAAGAATGCCATCTACGCTAATACTAGTATCTTTCCTTCTTATTCCGAGGTCACCGTAGCCACCGATCATGTATCCAGATCAGACGTTCACTGCAGTCCCCCGGATCCAGTCTGTACCCATCAGCACCCAGAGATATCCTTTACAGCCCTGAATGTCAGCAGAGACCACATCAACTAGATGAGCCCCAGAGACAGATCATCAGTGAAGACCCCATCACCTAGACGGCCACCGACGCAAGACTGCGAAAACCAGATGAGTCCTCTCCAATCTGATTTTGTGGCAACTTGGAACTCTTGCATCTACATTAATATTAGTCTGTTTGTTTCTTATTCCCAGGTCACCATAGCCACCAGATCCAGTCCGTACCCAGATCAGATGATCACTGCAGTCCCCCGGATCCAGTCCGTACCAAGAGGTGGATAAACACCTACAGCCGAATGTCAGCGGATACCGTGTCAACTAGATGAGCCCCAGGGACAGATCATCAGAAAGAACTCCTACCCTAAACAGCCACCGGCACAAGGCCATGGGAACCAGATGAGTCCTCTCCAATTTGACTTTGCTGCAATATGGAACTTTTGCACTTTTATTGACATTTTATCTTATTATTTTAATACTGTAAGGTTGCTTTGACACAACTTGTATTGTAAAAAGCGCTGTATAAATAAACTTGACTTGACTTGACTTGACTTGACTTGATGTAGAGCTCGTGCACTGGTCTTTTCAACACAACATGATTCTTGCTCAAATTTCAAATTTGTCTTGAAGCACTTGGGCACGAATAAAAGTGAAACAAGCTTAGCAGAGGATGGTTTCGATCCATCGACCTCTGGGTTATGGGCCCAGCACGCTTCCGCTGCGCCACTCTGCTTGACTTGATGTGGAGCTCGTGCACTGGTCTTTTCAACATAACATGATTCTTGCACAAATTTGTAACTTGTCTTGAAGCACTTGGGCACAAATAAAAGTGAAACAAGCTTAGCAGAGGATGGTTTCGATCCATCGACCTCTGGGTTATGGGCCCAGCACGCTTCCGCTGCGCCACTCTGCTTGTCTTGATGTAGAGTCTGTGCACTGGTCTTTTCAACATAACGAATCTTGCACAAATTTCTAACTTGTCTTGAAGCACTTGGGCACATATAAAAGTGACACAAGCTTAGCAGAGGATGGTTTTGATCCATCGACCTCTGGGATATGGGCCCAGCACGCTTCCGCTGCACCACTCTGCTTGACTTGATGTAGAGCTTGTGCACTGGTCTTTTCAACATAACATGATTCTTGCACAAATTTCTAACTTGTCTTGAAGCACTTGGGCACAAATAAAAGTGAAACAAGCTTAGCAGAGGACAGTTTCGATCCATCGACCTCTGGGTTATGGGGCCAGCACGCTTCCGCTGCGCCACTCTGCTTGTCTTGATGTAAAGCCTGTGCACTGGTCTTTTCAACATAACTTGAATCTTGCACACATTTCCAACATGTCTTGCAGCACCTGGGCACATATAAAAGTGACACAAGTTTAGCAGAGGATGGTTTCGATCCATCGACCTCTGGGTTATGGGCCCAGCACGCTTCCGCTGCGCCACTCTGCTTGACTTGATGTGGAGCTCGTGCACTGGTCTTTTCAACATAACATGATTCTTGCACATATTTCTAACTTGTCTTGCAGCACTTGGGCACATATAAAAGTGAAACAAGCTCAGCAGAGGATGGTTTCGATCCATCGAGCTCTGGGTTACGGGCCCAGCACCCTTCCGCTGCGCCACTCTGCTCACCTTGTTGTAGAGCCCGTACACTGGTCTTTTCAACATCACTTGATTCTGGCACACGTTTCTAACTTGTCTTGCAGCACCTGAGCACATATAAAAGTGAAACAAGATTAGCAGAGAATGGTCTCGATCCATCGACCTCTGGGTTATGGGCCCAGCACGCTTCCGCTGCGCCACTTTGCTTGACTTGATGCAGAGCTCGTGCACTGGTCTTTTCAACACAACATGATTCTTGCACAAATTTCCAAGTTGTCTTGAAGCACTTGGGCACAAATTAAAGTGAAACAAGCTTAGCAGAGGATGGTTTCGATCCATCGACCTCTGGGTTATGGGGCCAGCACGCTTCCGCTGCGCCACTCTGCTTGTCTTGATGTAGAGCCTTTGCACTGGTCTTTTCAACATAACGAATCTTGCACACATTTCTAAATTCTCTTGCAGCACCTGGGCACATATAAAAGTGACACAAGCTTAGCAGAGAATGGTTTCGATCCATCGACCTCTGGGTTATGGGCCCAGCACGCTTCCGCTGCGCCACTCTGCTTGACTTGATGTAGAGCTCGTGCACTGGTCTTTTCAACACAACATGATTCTTGCTCAAATTTCAAATTTGTCTTGAAGCACTTGGGCACGAATAAAAGTGAAACAAGCTTAGCAGAGGATGGTTTCGATCCATCGACCTCTGGGTTATGGGCCCAGCACGCTTCCGCTGCGCCACTCTGCTTGACTTGATGTGGAGCTCGTGCACTGGTCTTTTCAACATAACATGATTCTTGCACAAATTTGTAACTTGTCTTGAAGCACTTGGGCACAAATAAAAGTGAAACAAGCTTAGCAGAGGATGGTTTCGATCCATCGACCTCTGGGTTATGGGCCCAGCACGCTTCCGCTGCGCCACTCTGCTTGTCTTGATGTAGAGTCTGTGCACTGGTCTTTTCAACATAACGAATCTTGCACAAATTTCTAACTTGTCTTGAAGCACTTGGGCACAAATAAAAGTGAAACAAGCTCAGCAGAGGACGGTTTCGATCCATCGACCACTGGGTTATGGGCCCAGCACGCTTCCGCTGCGCCACTCTGCTTGACTTGATGTGGAGCTCATGCACTGGTCCTTCCAACATAACATGATTCTTGCACAAATTTCTAACTTGTCTTGAAGCACTTGGGCACAAATAAAAGTGAAACAAGCTTAGCAGAGGATGGTTTCGATCCATCGACCTCTGGGTTATGGGCCCAGCACGCTCCTGCTGCGCCACTCTGCTTGTCTTGATGTAGAGTCTGTGCACTGGCCTTTTCAACATAACGAATCTTGCACACATTTCTAAATTGTCTTGCAGCACCTGGGCACATATAAAAGTGAAACAAGCTTAGCAGAGGATGGTTTCGATCCATCGACCTCTGGGTTATGGGCCCAGCACGCTTCCGCTGAGCCACTTTGCTTGACTTGATGTAGAGCTTGTGTACTGGTCTTTTCAACACAACATGATTCTTGCTCAAATTTCAAATTTGTCTTGAAGCACTTGGGCACAAATAAAAGTGAAACAAGCTCAGCAGAGGATGGTTTCGATCCATCGACCTCTGGGTTATGGGCCCAGCATGCTTCCGCTGCGCCACTCTGCTCACCTTGATGTAGTGCTCGTGCACTGGTCTTTTCAACATCACTTGATTCTGGCACACGTTTCTAACTTGTCTTGCAGCACCTGAGCACATATAAAAGTGAAACAAGATTATCAGAGGATAGTTTCGATCCATCGACTTCTGGGTTATGGGCCCAGCACGCCTTCGCTGCGCCACTCTGCTGAAAGTCACCCCAGATGGGACTCGAACCCACAATCCTTGGCTTAGGAGGCCAGTGCCTTATCCATTAGGCCACTGTGGCTGTCATGCAGCTGTTTACTTTCTCTTTTAGTTCTTCATCTCATTCAGCTTCTGGATGAACAACTATTGTGAGAGGACCAAGTGACTTTAGGTTTTCATGAACAGGCTCTGAACATTTCTCTTTTTTGGGGGCTCTGTCATATATACAAGCTCAGAAGTCTTAGCAGAGGATGGTTTCAATCCATCGACCTCTGGGTTATGGGCCCAGCACGCTTCCGCTGCGCCACTCTGCTTGACTTGATGTGGAGCTCGTGCACTGGTCTTTTCAACATAACATGATTCTTGCACAAATTTGTAACTTGTCTTGAAGCACTTGGGCACAAATAAAAGTGAAACAAGCTTAGCAGAGGATGGTTTCGATCCATCGACCTCTGGGTTATGAGCCCAGCACGCTTCCGCTGCGCCACTCTGCTTGTCTTGATGTAGAGTCTGTGCACTGGTCTTTTCAACATAACGAATCTTGCACAAATTTCTAACTTGTCTTGAAGCACTTGGGCACAAATAAAAGTGAAACAAGCTCAGCAGAGGATGGTTTCGATCCATCGACCACTGGGTTATGGGCCCAGCACGCTTCCGCTGCGCCACTCTGCTTGACTTGATGTGGAGCTCGTGCACTGGTCTTTTCAACATAACATGATTCTTGCACAAATTTGTAACTTGTCTTGAAGCACTTGGGCACAAATAAAAGTGAAACAAGCTTAGCAGAGGATGGTTTCGATCCATCGACCTCTGGGTTATGGGCCCAACACGCTTCCGCTGCGCCACTCTGCTTGTCTTGATGTAGAGTCTGTGCACTGGTCTTTTCAACATAACGAATCTTGCACACATTTCTAAATTCTCTTGCAGCACCTGGGCACATATAAAAGTGACACAAGCTTAGCAGAGGATGGTTTCGATCCATCGACCTCTGGGTTATGGGCCCAGCACGCTCCTGCTGCGCCACTCTGCTTGTCTTGATGTAGAGTCTGTGCACTTGCCTTTTCAACATAACGAATCTTGCACACATTTCTAAATTGTCTTGCAGCACCTGGGCATATATAAAAGTGAAACAAGCTTAGCAGAGGATGGTTTCGATCCATCGACCTCTGGGTTATGGGCCCAGCACGCTTCCGCTGCGCCACTTTGCTTGACTTGATGTAGAGCTTGTGTACTGGTCTTTTCAACATCACTTGATTCTGGCTCAAATTTCTAACTTGTCTTGAAGCACTTGGGCACAAATAAAAGTGAAACAAGCTCAGCAGAGGATGGTTTCGATCCATCGACCTCTGGGTTATGGGCCCAGCATGCTTCCGCTGCGCCACTCTGCTCACCTTGATGTAGAGCTCGTGCACTGGTCTTTTCAACATCACTTGATTCTGGCACACGTTTCTAACTTGTCTTGCAGCACTTGGGCACATATAAAAGTGAAACAAGATTAGCAGAGGATGGTTTCGATCCATCGACTTCTGGGTTATGGGCCCAGCACGCTTCCGCTGCGCCACTTTGCTTGACTTGATGCAGAGCTCGTGCACTGGTCTTTTCAACACAACATGATTCTTGCACAAATTTCCAAGTTGTCTTGAAGCACTTGGGCACAAATTAAAGTGAAACAAGCTTAGAAGAGGATGGTTTCGATCCATCGACCTCTGGGTTATGGGGCCAGCACGCTTCCGCTGCACCACTCTGCTTGTCTTGATGTAGAGCCTGTGCACTGGTCTTTTCAACATAACGAATCTTGCACACATTTCTAAATTCTCTTGCAGCACCTGGGCACATATAAAAGTGACACAAGCTTAGCAGAGAATGGTTTCGATCCATCGACCTCTGGGTTATGGGCCCAGCACGCTTCCGCTGCGCCACTCTGCTTGACTTGATGTAGAGCTCGTGCACTGGTCTTTTCAACACAACATGATTCTTGCTCAAATTTCAAATTTGTCTTGAAGCACTTGGGCACGAATAAAAGTGAAACAAGCTTAGCAGAGGATGGTTTCGATCCATCGACCTCTGGGTTATGGGCCCAGCACGCTTCCGCTGCGCCACTCTGCTTGACTTGATGTGGAGCTCGTGCACTGGTCTTTTCAACATAACATGATTCTTGCACAAATTTGTAACTTGTCTTGAAGCACTTGGGCACAAATAAAAGTGAAACAAGCTTAGCAGAGGATGGTTTCGATCCATCGACCTCTGGGTTATGGGCCCAGCACGCTTCCGCTGCGCCACTCTGCTTGTCTTGATGTAGAGTCTGTGCACTGGTCTTTTCAACATAACGAATCTTGCACAAATTTCTAACTTGTCTTGAAGCACTTGGGCACAAATAAAAGTGAAACAAGCTCAGCAGAGGACGGTTTCGATCCATCGACCACTGGGTTATGGGCCCAGC
>NC_133362.1:58992242-59023456 GCF_049309525.1 Garra rufa
CTCTGGGTTATTGACCCAGCACGCTTCCGCTGCGCCACTCTGCTTGTCTTGATGTAGAGTCTCTGCACTGGTCTTTTCAACATAACAAATCTTGCACACATTTCTAAATTGTCTTGCAGCACCTGGGCACATATAAAAGTGACAAAAGCTTAGCAGAGGATGGTTTCGATCCATCGACCTCTGGGTTATGGGCCCAGCACGCTTCCGCTGCACCATTCTGCTTGTCTTGATGTAAAGTTTGTGCACTGGTCTTTTCAACATAACGAATCTTGCACACATTTCTAACTTGTCTTGCAGCACCTGGGCACATATAAAAGTGACACAAGCTTAGCAGAGGATGGTTTCGATCCATCGACCTCTGGGTTAGGGGCCCAGCACGCCTCCGCTGCGCCACTTTGCTTGACTTGATGTAGAGCTCGTGCACTGGTCTTTTCAACACAACATGATTCTTGCATAAATTTCCAACTTGTCTTGAAGCACTTGGGCACGAATAAAAGTGAAACAAGCTTAACAGAAGATCGTTTCGATCCATCGACCTCTGGGTTATGGGCCCAGCACACCTTCGCTGCGCCACTCTGCTGAAAGTCACCCCAGATGGGACTCGAACCCACAATCCCTGGCTTAGGAGGCCAGTGCCTTATCCATTAGGCCACTGGGGCTGTCATGAAGTTGTTTACTTTTTCTTTTAGTTCTCCATCTCATTCAGCTTCTGGATGAACAACTATTGTGAGAGGACCAAGTGACTTTAGGTTTTCATGAGCAGGCTCTGAACATTTCTCTTTTTGGGGGGCTCTGTCATATATACAAGCTCAGAAGTCTTAGCAGAGGATGGTTTCGATCCATCGACCTCTGGGTTATGGGCCCAGCACGCTTCCGCTGCGCCACTCTGCTTGACTTGATGTGGAGCTCGTGCACTGGTCTTTTCAACATAACATGATTCTTGCACAAATTTCTAACTTGTCTTGAAGCACTTGGACCTGTCATATGTTAACACTACCACTTGTTTTGTTTTCTCATTTGCCATGTATTATATGCTCTCTTTGCTTAGGTGAGCAATATAGTTGGCAGAACCTGCTGGATTACGATAAGAAGAGAGTGATGTTTGCTGCCAGACACCAGAGCAGGCTGGACACAGGTTCAATCCAGGGGTGGAGAGCGTGAAGAGGCATACATTCACCACCGCTGCCCCACTTGCTCAGTGGCCAGATTGTTGTCGCTTGATAGAGAAAAGAAAGAAAGGGGAAAAAGTTTTATTTATGTGTATTGTTTTCTGCTTTCTGTTCTTTTGCACTTGCAATGAATGCACTAGTGCCATGGACATTAAGACAGTTTTATTTAAAAGTATAGTTTTGTTTTCTGTTCTTTAGCACTTGCAAAACATGCACAGAAGTCATTAATATTTTAAAGTTTTATTCATTTGTATTGTTCTGTTCTTTCTGTTCTTTTCACTTGCAGTTAATGCACAAGAGCCATGGACATTGGACAGTTTTATTTATATGTATTGTTCTGTTTTCTGTTCTGGAACTCTGTCATGGACAATAGAAAGTATTATTAAGAGATATTATTCTGTTTTTGCACATGCAACATAACTATAAGAATAAAAATGTAAAAAAAAATAAAAAAAGAATAATGAATAATTGGCTATGACTGATTGAAAAATAAAAGTTTGGTCATGATTAACTCTTTTTGTATGTCTTTGTTATAGTATCATTTAACGGTTATAGGCCCTTTTAAAAATGTTGATAAATTTGGGGATTATTTAATAAATAAATTTATTATTTTTGTACTATAAGTTTTAGAACATAACTACAGCAGAAATATATTTAAAGTCCAAAAACTTTGAATAAGATATCAATAATCAGTAATATAAATCTAATAAAATATTATTTTTGTCATTTCAGAAATAATTTCATTCATTTGGACATCATTTATGTGATAATTACTGATAAATAAAACATTCAGTAAACACTTCAATGTATGGCAACACTAATATGAACTGGAAAGCTTGTGATCATCCTTACTCCCATATAAATGTACAGGAAAACAGAGAAAACATTTTTTTTTTTCAGATAATTTATTGTAAATATACACTCCAAAAACAGTTCAAAGAGATAAAATTCCCTTTCATTTCTTTTCTCCTCATTTTTTCTCTCTTTTTTCTTTCTTTTTCTCTTTTCCCCCTTCTTCCCCCTCCTTCCTTTCCCCCCCCCCCCTTAACAGACTATTGTTCCCCAGCTTTGGCGCAATCGGTTAGCGCGTTCAGCTGTTAACCGAAAGGTTGGTGGTTTGAGCCCACCCAGGGACGTGTGAAATGCCGGAGTTTTGCACGCGTGTCAGGTGTCCACTAACGCCTATGCCATTCTTAGGGTTGCGAGGCACAGCTTTCTCAGGGCGTTCATCTTGTGCACCTTCAATAAGCTGGCTTGTTTTAAAAGAATTCAGCGGCGGGCATTTGGTGAACATTTTCACCAGCTCGAGTAGTTTGCTGTGGCATGTGGATGCCTTCTTTACTGATGATCTGTCTCTGGGGCTCATATAGTTGACATAGTATCGGCTGACATTCGGCTGAAGGTGCTGATCCACCATCTGCTCTTGGTACGGACTGGAACCGGGGGACTGTAGTGACCATCAGATCGGAATGCAGAATGGATCTGGTGGCTACGGTGACCTCAGAATAAGAAGAAACAGACTAATATTAATGTAGATGCAAAAGTTCCATGTTGCCACAAAGTCAATACCCAATACCCCACCGGGATGACTTGAAATACAGTCAGCATCAGCAATTTTTGCCAGTCTCTCTGGAGGCTTGTTGAGAAAGATAGTCTTGCTTTGTTTTGTTTCCTTTTATTGGCGTGGCTGGTTGTTGGTCCTCGTCAAAGAGGTGTCCACCGATCATAGTGTGCCGGAGCCAGAAGACTTGTTGTTTTGTCAATATGTTCTCAAGACTTTGCGGCAGGTATCAATAAACTACAGCACAATCACAGCTCGCCGCTACCCATCGTAAACAGGTTGGGCCTGTCTGTTCCGGTGGGCTCTCAGTGGTGCTAAAGCATCAAATGAAGAGGATGGGATTCGAACCCACACAAACCAAGGCGTGCCGAGCACAACGGACTAGCCTTGCATCGCCTTAACCACTCGACCACCTTTCGTTTTGCGCGGTCCTTTTGTTTAACACTCCCGATTCAGACCACCAGCTCATTAGTAGAGCGCTCAGTGAACTGAACTGAGTGTGTCAGATAGGGAAGACACACAAAAATTGCAGAGTGGGTCCCCAGGACCGAGGATCACTGCTAAATGTACCGAACGACGAGGATGGGATTCGAACCCACGCGTGCAGAGCACAACTGATTAGCAGTCCATCACCTTAACCACTCGGCCACCTCGTCGTATTACGTGGCGTCTTTTATTTAGCACTCCCGATTCAGATCATCAGCTCATTAGTAGAGAACTCAAAGAACTGAACTGAGTGTGTTAGATAAGGAGGACACACAAAAAGTTCAGCATGGGCCAGGACCTAGATTAAGGTCCAGTGCTAAAGGAACCGAACGACAAGGATGGGATTAGCAGTCCATCGCCTTAACCACTCGGCCTCCCCGCCCCCTTGCTGACTGAGAGAGGCCATGCTGCGGACCTTTTCAGCTGCTGCTGCTGTGCTTTCAGCAGGCTGTTTTGAGCACAGAGGGAATAGTGAATGAGCCGTCTTTTACACACCTCTAATCTGTTCCGTAGAAACACGGTGCAGCAACCCGTGCCAGGAGACTGTTTGTGCGGCAGTTTAAAGCTTGCTACCACCTTGTCGGTTCACATCGTAGGTGCCTGCAAAGGTCACGACCGTCGCCAGCATTCTTTCGCAGAGGCGATATTGTAGCCTATGAGGTTTATCCGAGGCGCGATCATTGCTGGTTGAAAACTTTTCTTGCTATGGCAATTTTTGCTATCCTCTCTGGAGGCTTAGAGTATTGTTGAGAAAAAATAGACTTGTTTCGTTTAGGTTTTGTTTCTCGTCGAAAAGGTGTCTGCTGATGATTGAGCGCCAGAGCCAGAAGGCTTGTTGTTTTGTAAATATGTCCTCAAGACAGGTATCATTAAACTGCAGCGCAATTACAGCTCACCGTTACCCATCGTAAACAGGTTGGGCCTGTCTGGTCCGGTGGGCTCTCAGTGGTGCTAAAGCATCAAAAGAAGAGGATGGGATTCGAACCCACACAAATCAAGGCGTGCCGAGCGCGACAGATTAGCCTTGCGTCGCCTTAACCACTCGACCACCTTTCATTTTGCGCGTTGCTTTTATTTAACACTCCCGATTTAGACCATCGGCTCACTTAACTGGACATCCCTCATTCCCTCAATCCCTCATTAGTAGAGAACTCAAAGAACTGTTCTTAGTGTGTTAGACAAGGAGGACACACACAAAGTTCAGCATGGGGTCCCCAGGACCTAGATTAAGGTCCAGTGCTAAAGGAACCGAACGACAAAGATTTTTTTGGCTTTCTGGTAACTCTCATACTGTCCAGAGTTGCCCTCAGGTGGTCGAAATTTGTAGACATTCTCTTTTAAGCATACCAGCACCTGGCCAGCCTCTGGATGTTTTGACCCTTGGATTAACCCTTCCGACAGCCTTGCATGCGGTTTGGCGCCGTGGCATAGTTGGTTAAAGTCTCGTAAACAGGAGATCCTGGGTTCAAATCCCAGCGGAGCCTTGGACACTGCCGAGTTTGTGTTTACCAAAAAACGGACGGCAAATGGGGACACAGAGGAGCTCGAGTTGTGATTTTTGCCATTTTGTTAAGCCCATCATGCGCAATGTTGCAATCGGACAGCAGAATCCATTTGGAGGCCTCCTGTTCTCAGCGTAAATTGATTTAAAGAAAATGTCAATCATATTTAAAAGCTAGCAAAACATGCCCAAGAACCAATTCAGTGAGGTATGGCAATCACTGTCTTGCATCAAATGGAGGCAGCAGGACGTTCGAAGTGTTTATTCATGCATCGTCTAAGACGCCATCCCCACAATTAGCATGCGGGTTGGCGCCGTGGCTTAGTTGGTTAAAGCGCCTTTCTAGTAAACAGGAAATCCTGGGTTCGAATCCCAGCGGTGCCTTTCCATCAGTGGCTGTCTCTGGCCTCGCTGTTGGATGGGAGATCCCGACGGCACTCTGTTTTTGAACCATGCCTAAACTGTGCAAAGACCTGAGGACCTGTCTTTCTGCCTACACAGCGTGCCACTCAGCTGAGCTGGACGGGCACAAATCTGTAAGAAAAGGGCTCAGTGGCCCATCCTGGCAGACCTACAGGGCTCTGTGGCGCAATGGATAGCGCATTGGACTTCTAAACTGCCAGATGAGGCCATTCAAAGGTTGTGGGTTCAAGTCCCACCAGAGTTGTGGCTTTTGGCTTTCTTGTAACTCTCATACTGTGCAGAGTTGCTCTCAGGGAGTAGAAATTTGTAGACATTCTCTTTTATGCGTGCCAGCCTCTGGATGTTTTGACCCTTGGAGTCACCCTTCCGACAGCCTTGCATGCGGTTTGGCGCCGTGGCTTAGTTGGTTAAAGTGCCTGTCTCGTAAACAGGAGATCCTGGGTTCAAATCCCAGCGGTGCCTTGAACGATTTTCCAGTCCAGCAAGCGCAAGCTTTTCCGAAAGCGACCTGCAAACAGGGATAGCGAGTGGTTAATTTTGAAAACCACCCCGACTCAGTTGTCGCCAAACGCCTTAAAGCTGTCCAGCGCCCGGTCAGCCAACCCCTGGCCTTTTCTCTGGAAGGCTGGATCGTCTGAGTCGCCCTCCCGGAGGGCGAACGTGCTGCCTGGCTAGTCTAGTAAACAGGAGATCCTGCGTTCGAATCCCAGCAATGCCTTTGGTAGCGCGCCACAATACAGCCGAGATTGTGTTTACCAAAAAACGGACGGCAAATGGGGACACAGAGGAGCTCGAGTCGTGCTTTTTACCATTTTGTGAAGCCCATCATGCGCAATGTTGCAATCGGACAGCAGAAACCATTTGGAGGCCTCCTGTTCTCAGCGTAAATTGATTTAAAGAAAATGTCAATCATATTTAAAAGGTAGCAAAACATGCCCAAGAACCAATTCAGTGAGGTATGGCAATCACTGTCTTGCATCAAGTGGAGGCAGCAGGACGTACGAAGTGTTTATTCATGCATCGTCTAAGATGCCATCCCTACAATTAGCATGCGGGTTGGCGCCGTGGCTTAGTTGGTTAAAGCGCCTGTCTAGTAAGCAGGAGATCCTGGGTTCGAATCCCAGCGGTGCCTTGCAAATGGCAGCTTGGACCTTTTTGCCCTCCCTTGGACCTGAGGCCCTTACAGTGCCTCTGCCTTTCAAACGACACTGGACACTGCAATTGTGCAGAGACCCGAGGGCCTGTCCTTCCTGCAGAGAGAGAACGCGCTCTCTTACCGTTGGACGGCCACAGACCCGGAAGGTCAGCCTGGGTTTGAATCCGAGCAATGCCTTTGGTGCGCCCCACAATACAGCCAACGTCGTGCTTTACGGCGAATGGACGGCGAATGGAGACACATAGAAGCTCGAGGACAGCGGGCGGTTTCCCTTGCAAAACTACCCTCTCACCTGCTTTTGAAGGATAGGATCCTAGGCTAACTGGTCCCACCAAGGAGGCGCCGTTGGCTTAGCTGGTCAAAGCGCATCCCAGCGGTGCCTTTCCATCAGTGGCTCTCTCTGGCCTCGTTGTTGGATGGGAGATCCCGACGAGACTGTTTTTGAGCCATGCCTAAATTGTGCAAAGACCTGAGGACCTGTCTGTCTGCCCACACAGTGTGCCACTCAGCCGAGCTGGACAGGCACAAATCTGTAAGAAAAGGGCTCAGTGGCCCAGCCTGGCATGCCTACAGGGCACTGTGGCGCAATGGATAGCGCATTGGACTTCTAGACTGACAGATGAGGCCATTCAAAGGTTGTGGGTTCAAGTCCCACCAGAGTCGTGGCTTTTGGCTTTCTTGTAACTCTCATACTGTGCAGAGTTGCCCTCAGGGAGTAGAAATTTGTAGACATTCTCTTTTATGCGCACCAGCACCTGGCCAGCCTCTGGATGTTTTGACCCTTGGAGTAACCCTTCCGACAGCCTTGCATGCGGTTTGGCGCCGTGGCTTAGTTGGTTAAAGTGCCTGTCTCGTAAACAGGAGATCCTGGGTTCAAATCCCAGCGGTGCCTTGGACGTTTTTCCAGTCCAGCAAGCGCAATCTTTTCAAAAGTGACCTGCAAACAGGGATAGCGAGTGGTTGATTTTGCAAACCACCCCGACTCAGTTGTCGGCAAACGCCTTAAAGCTGTCCAGCGCCCGGTCAGCCAACCCCTGGCCTATTCTCTGGAAGCCTGGATCGTCTGAGTCGCCCTCCCGGAGGGCTAACGTGCTGCCCGGCTAGTCTAGTAAACAGGAGATCCTGCGTTCGAATCCCAGCGATGCCTTTGGTAGCGCGCCAGAATACTGCCGAGCTTGTGTTTACCAAAAAACGGACGGCAAATGGGGACACAGAGGAGCTCGAGTTGTGATTTTTGCCATTTTGTTAAGCCCATCATGCGCAATGTTGCAATCGGACAGCAGAAACCATTTGGAGGCCTCCTGTTCTCAGCGTAAATTGATTTAAAGAAAATGTCAATCATATTTAAAAGCTAGCAAAACATGCCCAAGAACCAATTCAGTGAGGTATGGCAATCACTGTCTTGCATCAAATGGAGGCAGCAGGACGTTCGAAGTGTTTATTCATGCATCGTCTAAGACGCCATCCCCACAATTAGCATGCAGGTTGGCGCCGTGGCTTAGTTGGTTAAAGCGCCTGTCTAGTAAACAGGAAATCCTGCGTTCAAATCCCAGCGGTGCCTTGCAAATGGCAGCTTGGACCTGAGGCCCTTACAGTGCCTCTGCCTTTCAAACGACGCTGGACACTGCAATTGTGCAGAGAGGGAACGCACTCTCTTACTGTTGGACGGCCACAGACCCGGAAGGTTTGAATCCGAGCAATGCCTCTGGTTGCACGCCACAATACAGCCAACGTTGTGCTTTATGGCGAATGGAGACACATAGAAGCTCGAGGACAGCGGGCGGTTTCCCTTGCAAAACAATCCTCTCACCTGCTTTTGAAGGATAGGATCCTAGGCTAACTGGTCCCACCAAGGAGGCGCCATGGCTTAGCTGGTCAAAGCACATCCCAGCGGTGCCTTTCCATCAGTGGCTGTCTCTGGCCTCGCTGTTGGATGGGAGATCCCGACGACACTCTGTTTTTGAACCATGCCTAAACTGTGCAAAGACCTGAGGACCTGTCTTTCTGCCTACACAGCGTGCCACTCAGCCGAGCTGGACGGGCACAAATCTGTAAGAAAAGGGCTCAGTGGCCCATCCTGGCAGACCTACAGGGCTCTGTGGCGCAATGGATAGCGCATTGGACTTCTAAACTGCCAGATGAGGCCATTCAAAGGTTGTGGGTTCAAGTCCCACCAGAGTCGTGGCTTTTGGCTTTCTTGTAACTCTCATACTGTGCAGAGTTGCCCTCAGGGAGTAGAAATTTGCAGACATTCTCTTTTATGCGTGCCAGCCTCTGGATGTTTTGACCCTTGGAGTCACCCTCCCGACAGCCTTGCACGCGGTTTGGCTCCGTAGCTTAGTTGGTTAAAGTGCCTGTCTCGTAAACAGGAGATCCTGGGTTCAAATCCCAGCAGTGCCTTGGACAATTTTCCAGTAAAGCAAGCGCAAGCTTTTCCGATAGCGAGTGGTTAATTTTGCAAACCGCCCCGACTCAGTTGTCAGCAAACGCCTTAAAGCTGTCCAGCGCCTGGTCAGCCAACCCCTGGCCTCTTCTCTGGAAGCCTGGATCGTCTGAGTCGCCCTCCCGGAGGGCGAACGTGCTGCCCGGCTAGTCTAGTAAACAGGGATCCTGCGTTCGAATCCCAGCGATGCCTTTGGTTGCACGCCACAATACAGCCGAGCTCGTGTTTACCAAAAAACGGACGGCAAAAGGGGACACAGAGGAGCTCGAGGACAGCGGGCAGTTTCTCTTGCAACACTACCCTCTCACCTGCTTTTGAAGGATAGCATTTCAGGCTAACGGGTCTCACTGAGGAGGCACCGTGGCTTAGCTGGTCAAAGCGCCTGTCTTGTAAACAGGCAATCCTGGGTTCCATCCCAGCGGCGCCTTTCCCCCATTGGCTTTCTCTGGCCTCGCTGTTGGATGGGAGACCCCGACGACACGGTATGTTTTTGAACCGTGCCTCAATTGTGTCTTTCTGCCCACACAGCGTGCCACTCGGCCGAGTCAAAGCAATGTAGTCAAATCTACTCCGAACCATCACTCTAACTATTTAGAAGCAGATCTCTTATTCTGGGACTTTGTGGGACTTTCCAAACTCCCTTAAAACTGCAGCTGTTAAAACTGTTACGGATTGGTCAGGTTCTGCACCCACAATCACGCCCTGATCACAGTCACCTGAATACTGATCATCATGCACCTGCACTCAATCATCATCTCACTACAAGAGCACCTCACACACAGCCATCATTGTCCGGGCTCGTTTGCACGAAGCGGACTCATTGAGCTTCACTCTAAGTGGTCTCAAATCCCTACTAAACTTACCGTGATCCTTAGCTTCTGATTACTTACCTGTCTTCTCGTCTGTTCTAGTCCAAGTCCAGTCTTTGTCTCCAGTTAGCTGTGTGCCAGCCGTAAGTCCGTCGACGGAACTCCAACGCTGTGTGTGTGAGTGTGGTCATCTTCACCGGTCCTCCTCCCGTCGTCCCTGGAAAGGAAAAGCAGCTAATCATCCACAATCCAGCTACATTTCAAGAATCACACCCTGAGCTGTTATACTCACCCGGTTCTGCACGCTATTACCTTCAACTTGCTCTGCTGAAAATAAACCTGTTAATACTCACTCTCATCTCTCTCGTTTGGTCTGCTTACGTAACAAAAACCCTTCGGAAAAATAGCAATGTTGATAACACTATATTGAGTAACTATAGACCAATATCTAATCTTCCTTTTTCAGGCAAGGTTATCGAAAAGGATGTTTTTAATCAGCTTAACCACTGCATAAACTCAAATAGATACCTGGATAATTTCCAATCTGGTTTCAGACCACATCATAGCACAGAGACAGTGCTCATAAAGTTAATAAATGATATCCGCCTAAATTCTGATTCTGGCAAACTATCAGTGCTGATATTGCTAGATCTCAGTGCTCCGTTCGACACTGTTGATCATAACATTCTTCTAGATAGACTGGAAAACTGGGTCGGGCTTTCTGAGATGGTCCTCAAATAGTTCAGGTCATACTTAGAAGGGAGAGGCTATTATGAGAGTTAAGGAGAACATAAGTCTAAGTGGACATCCATGACATTCAGAGTCCCACAAGGCTCAATTCTTGTGCAGCTGTTGTTCAGCCTGTATATGCTCCCACTAAATTAAATAATGAGAAAGAACCAAATTGCATATCACAGCTATGCAGATGACACCCAGCCCCATTGACTCTCTCTGCCAATGCATTGATGAAATTAACAGTTGGATGTGCCAAAGCTTTCTTCAATTAAACAAGGAGAAAACAGAACTCATTGCATTTGGAAACAAAGATGAAGTTCATAAGGTAAATGCGTACCTTGACGCTAGGGGTCAAAAAACTAAAAATCAAGTCAAGAATCTTGGTGTGATTCTGGTGTCAGACCTCAGTTTCAGTAGCCATGTCAAAGTAGTAACTAAATGGGCATACTATCATCTCAAAAACATTGCAAGAATTAGATGTTTTGTTTCCCGTCAAGACTTGGAGACTTGTTCATGCCTTTATCACCACCCAGCCAGGGCTTCATTGTCGGCAAATGTGGCAGTCTTATGTGGGTCCTACCTGGGCAATTCATGCCAAACACATTTGGACTCCACCTGCCCAAAGGGGTTCAAAGTGGGTTTGTAACCGGGATCCACATGGGGGCCAGCCGTGGATGCCCAGATGGGTTTTAAGTGGGATCTATAAGGGTCTTATGTGGGTCTGAACAGGGCAATACCGTGCCCTTGCAGCACCCCCTCCCCCAATTCATTACAATTAAAAAACCTTCAATAAAGTGTCAAAGCATGCTCAAGGTGGACAATTAACATTTTTATTAAAAAGACAAAAAACAGTCTGCAATTCAAAGTCTGTGCAAATGCCATATAAAATTTACATTTTACATTTCAGCTTTTTTTTAAAGAAATACGGCACAATTACATTAAAAAACCATGGGACAGTTTCATCAAAACTTTGAATTAAATATGTTTACCTTAAAAGTATTAGAAATTATTTCCTGATAATTCACTCAGCCCCATGTAATCCAAGATGTTCATATCTTTCTTTCTTTAAGTCGAAAAGAAAGTAAAGTTTTTGATGAGTAGATTTCAGGATTTTTCTCCATATAGTGGACTTCAGTGGGATTAAGGTCAAGGATAAAGGTTTCAAAATTTCAATACAGCTTTCAAAGGGCTTTACAAGTTCCCAGTGACCCTTATTCCTTGGATGGGATGATGTAGAGCCCTTTGAAGCTGCATTGACAATAAAATTTGGAACTTCAACCTTTTGGCTCCCTTCGAAATATGTAGAAAAATCCTGGAATGTTTTCCTTAAAAACCTTTTTGACAGAAAAAGAGACAGACATAAGCATCTTGAATGACAGAGGGGTGAGTGAATTATCAACAGGAAATATTTGTGTCAGAATTGATCTAAAAACTGAATAAATACAAAACCAACACATATACAAAATTATCAAGACTAACAATTTTATTAGTTTCAGATGTAAATTTAGATTGAATTTTCATTACCAGTTATTCAGAGCTCCGAGGTGAAATTTAACTGAAAATTAGAGTTGAGCCGGATACTCGGCTGAAACGAGTATCCGGCACGGATAAAGCACTTTTGCCAAGTATGAGTATCATACGAGTAATACGAGTCAATATTTGTGCTCGGATTGAATAAAAATTCTCATTGGGTAGTTTACTGTGTCTGCGTTCTGTGATAGACTAATCACAGCGCCCCTCCCCTACACACATACAGATTTAGGGGCCGTTCACATGTAGCGTCTTTTGCACGCTCAAATTCGTTATTTTAAATGTAGACGCGCGGCTTGCGCGCGCATAATGGAAGCGACGTGGTGCGACGCGCTTGTTTTTTCCAGGTGCGTCCGTGCCGCATCGAGATAAAAACAAATCACCTTTTCAGAATGCAGCAAGCGCACCGAAGCTTGGAGCTAGAGCCCAGCTGATGGTTGCTTAGAAACGGCAGATGCTTCCGGAGCGCAAGCGCCCGAGCGCTTTGTTGATAAGGAAGAAAGCGGCGCGCCTAGCGTTTTCCACGCGTTTTTAGGCGCGACATGTGAACGGTCCCTCTCTGCTCACACACACACACACAGAACACTGAGAAGAGAAGAGAACAGCGCATTCTTTCCCTGTCACTCAGGTTTGCGGGTTTTTTTTCGTTAACATTTAGGGTTTCTTCAGCTTCAGGTTTGTTTTTTACTTTGGTTTGTTTGTAGTACTTACTTAACCAGTAGAGTTTTGGTAAACGTGGGGTTTGTTCAGACGTGGTTTGATTAACTGACGTGGTGCTTGGTAAAAGCGACTCGCAAAAGTTTTTGAATTTTTTTCCTTTTTTAAACCGTCAATTGGCTCTGACCAGTTTTTTTTTTACTTCACGCACTGAGTGTCTGACACTTTCTTTTTTGTATTTCATAAATAAAAAAATTAATAAAAAAAGGAAGTAGTGGTATTACAAATTAATTAGTTACACAAACACATACACACACACACACACACACACACACACACACACACACTCTCTCTCCCTCTCTCTGCCGTTCATCTGAGTTTTTTTTTTTTAAACCTTCTGCTGGTTCGAAGTAGTGGTATAAAAAAAAACTATATTACAAATGAATTATCTACACACACACACACACACACACACACACACACACACACACACACACAAACAAACAACTGATTATGCTATCTATACGAGGATTTATTACACATTTATTTTGACATGTTGTTTCATTGACACAGTATTAATGTAATGAAGAGGAAATAGACTGTAAAAAAGAGACTCTAATCCAGCTCACTGTTACTGATCCATCATGCAGGTCAATCCTGCTGAGAAAACCAGCATATGCTGATTAGGTATGTTTTGGTGCTGGGATGCTGGTTTTAGCTTTTTTATGCTGGTCCCTTGCTGGTTTATGCTGGTCCTTAGCTGGTCCTTTGCTGGTTTATGCTGGTCATGTTGCTGGTTTATGCTGGTCCCTAGCTGGTTAAAGCTGGTCCTTTGCTGGTCCTTAGCTGGTTAAAGCTGGTCCTTTGCTGGTTTATGCTGGTCTTGTTGCTGGTTAATGCTGGTCCTTTGCTGGTTTATGCTGGTCATGTTACTGGTCAAGGAACAGCATAAACCAGCAAAGGACCAGCATAAACCAGCAAGGGACCAGCATAAACCAGCAAGGGACCAGCACATATCAGCTAAAACCAGCATCCCAGCACCAAAACATACCTAACCAGCATATGCTGTTTTTTTCAGGAGGGAAAGCATTGCAGAATCTCTCTAAAATCTATTCTGATTCAACAAGTTTCACTGATGATCCAGGACAAACATTAAACCCACGATAGAGTGGCTGAGTGAATAAGGTGTGGACTGTGTGGATGAGGCTCATTGTGTCAGAGACGCTGTAGAAGGACAGAGTCCCTGCTCTATGGTCCACAAACACTCCTATTCTACTGCTGATGGACTTTACAGGGATTTCAGTCCATATCTTATTGTGTCCAAATGAGCATCTGTCATGAGAGCAGGACAAACTCCAGGACTGATCATTATATCCAAACACACACTCATTACCCTCTCCTTTCCTTCTGATGTTCTTATATGACACTGATATTAACACGCCATAATATCCACTCCACTTCAGCTCCCAGTAACAGCGTCCACACACACTCTTGCTACACAACACCTGCTGACACATATCAAATCTGTCTGGATGATCAGGATATGACTGCTCTCTTTTAGTGGAAGTAATCACTCTGTTGCTCTTAGACAGATGGAGGTGTTTATTCACAGAGTTCAGATCCAGAGTGAGCTGATGGGAATCTGATGGAGATAAAAACACATCAGAATCATTAATTATGAATTTGTTTGATGAATTCATGTTCAGATTACCATCTTTGTCTCAGTACAGCTGACCAGATATCCTGAGCTAATCATTATTTACATGATAAAACTCTTTTATTGACTCTTCTTTCACTTACTTGAAGAAAAACAAAGTGTTTCTCTCAGTTTGTTTTCCCTGTGACTTACATTTTAGGAGGTCCTTTCTGGACTTGGGGACAATATGGGTTAAAGTGACTGTGGAAATCAACAGACATGAACAGTGTAATTATTATGTCAAGAAAAAATGTTCCTGTGTAAAATCAAAAGACATTTCTGATATAATGTTCTCTATTAGAGAAGATGTTGGATTTCTAAGAGCAGATATATCTCCAGGACTTTACCTCTGTCTGAGATTTTCCTGAGCTCCTCTTTGCAGAAATCCTCCAGTTTGTCCCTCAGCTGACAGACAGATTCTCTCAGGTCATCAAAAGTGATGAGATAACTGAAGGGATCGTCATTTACATCTGCAGAATCAGGAGGTGCTGAGAGAATCTGGAAACTCTACAGAAAATGTACAGTAAATTTAGACAGAAAACAGTAGACTAACAAAAACACAGAAGACAAATGAGTATACTGAACCATTATTTATAATTTTTGACCCGAGTCACTGCCCTGATGTCACGGGTTGTTAGAGTGAGAAACACGATGGAGCCATGAAGTCCAAAACAAACTCATTATTTAATAAACAAACAAGAAAAACAACCTCTTAGTACAATGGTAGACAGGACAAAGAAACAGAGGAAAGGCGGGGCTATAGAGGAAACAGTCTATATATACGTGACATTACCAACCCCCTCATGGAAAGCACGTCTTGCGCCCTGGTGAGGGCAGACACTGGGTAGAGACAAGGGAAGCCTCCAGGCAGATCAGGGAGCTCAGGAAGCCATGGCAGAGCAGGGAACTCGTAAGAGTTCAGGAGGAGCGGGTTCTAGAGGGTGCTCAGGAGGAGCGGACAATAGAGTGCTCTCTAGAGGAGCTGACACTGGGCTGGGCAGGACCAGTGGAGACAAAGGCAACTCAGAAGGGTTGGACAAGACCAGTGGAGACTAAGAAGACTCATGAGGGCTGGACGGGACCAGCAGAGATGAAGTAGACTTAGGAGGGCTGGAGGGGACCAGGAGAGAAGATTGGGGCGGAGAACTCCAGAGGGAGCGCAATGTCCATAATGTTTATGAGGCCAATCCTGGCTGGGAACTCTGGTGTGGTGGCCATCTTGGCCACCGAGCTTGCCATAGGAGAGACTGGTGTGCTTGGGTGCTTAGAAGCCAGCTGACATGATGTTGGGGAGTCCGGCTGACATGACGTCGTAGAGGCCAGGCTTTTCAGGGCTGAGGACAAGGATGGAACTTCTGAGGACTTGGGGAAGTGTGGGAGGAAACAGAGGAAGTGGGCTTGCTGGAGCTGTATGTGTAGGATGCTGGCATGTGGTGAGCTGGAGCATCCACGTGCTACCGGATGGGAGGAAGATGATGATGGAGGAGCGGACACTGGAGGGCACTCTAAAGGAGCGGACACTGGATGGCTGGATGGGACCAGCAGAGACGACGGAGACTCAGAAGGGCTGGATGGGACCAGTGGAGACAAAGGAGACTCAGGAGGGTAGGACGGGACCATAGGAGATGAAGAAGATTCAGAAGGGATGGAGGGGACCAGTGGAGACAAAGGAGACGAACAAAGGCCTGGCTTTTCTGGGCTGAGGACGAGGATGGAATTTCGTTGGACTTGGGGAAGCGTGGCAGGAACAAAGGGAGCAGGCTCACTGAAGCTGAATGTGTAGGGTGATGGCTTGGATGACGATCCTCCACATCGACTAGGAACTTGGAACCACATGAATCAAGAACATAATTTATAAAATCCGTTACAGGTCTGCGGCAAAACAAAAAAATGAAACAAGTGATCATCTTTGAGTCCCATCTGGAAGCATGCATTAATCATAGAATTGCTCCATCTCACCAGATGTAAGAGGCTCAAGAACTCCCCCACATACTGCTCCAAATATCTTCCCTCCTGCTAATCAGGAACATGACCAAATAGGGAAAAACAGGAACCAATCAGGAACAAAGACAGGGGAAACACAAAGCAAAGCAAGTCCATACACATGACACCTGAATCTTCACAAGAATTCTTGAATGGGTCATTGATTACAATTTCACCTTAAGTTTGTGTGTAATGTGCCTATTTGATCTTAAACAACATCTGCAAAAGAAGTCTTTTACAGAATGCGCTTTGCAAGGCCTACAACGAATGGCTGGTTCTAACTACAGTAAGTTACTTCATGGTTAGGTGACATCAAAAACCCTGAAATTTACATAAACCCCGCCCCTGTGAAACCACAACATGGTAGTAAAGCCATGGTTAGTCTTCATAATGGGCTCGTAGTTCTGACGACAGATATTTGGCTACACTTCTACAAAGACAAAACAAATGGTGCTATAAAGTCAGTAGCGATCACTGTAGAGCCGCAGTCTATAATCAAATAATCCCTTTGAGAACTGTAGGAAACTTTAGTACTAAAGTTGTAAAAAAAAACAACAACTGTATATCAAAAGATAACATAACAGCAGTAGCATTTACAAACGCATATCCAAAAAAAAAAAAAGGGTCATGCTTGCATAGGTTCTGCTCAATCTTCAATAATATCTCTGGGCTCGGGCTCAAATAGATAAGCCAATATTGATGCCATTGTTTAAAATACATGGGATTACATGCAATATGATAAAAGGCCTGTTATGGTAAGAGGCGTGACTCTTCTGGACAGATCAACATTTAGCTTTCTAATCTTTTACAGATAAACAGAACTTCATAACTATGTGAGATATATGAGTCAGACTAATGATTACATATTAAAGCGGTCATCAGATGCAGATTTTCCACAAGTACCCTGCTGGAAAAAACATCTAAAACCAGCCTAGCCTACCAGACTTGTCATAGGTCATAGCTGGTCAGCAGGCTAGTTTTAGAGGGGTTTTGGTCACTTTCCCAGCCTAGCCAGGGTGGAGGACCTGCTTAAACCAGCTAAAACCATCCAACCAGCCTAGGCTGGTTTTAGCTGTTTTTTTTTTTTTTTTCAGCAGGGACAGCAGGATCTGGCTCAAGTCCACTATGAGCCTGTTCTTCTAGATCTCTGTTACCTGCAGGAACTGGATGTGATCCTGTGTGTGTGAAAGCTGCTCCAGTTCAGCATCTCTCCTTCTCAGATCATTGATCTCCAGCTCCAGTTGCTCCAGTTGTTCTTCAGCTCGACTCAATGCAGTCTTTTCCTGATCTCTGATCATCTGTGTGACCTCAGAGCGGTTTCTCTCAATAGAGGAGATGAGTTCAGTGAAGAGCTTTTCACTGTGCTCCACTGCTGTCTGTGCAGAGCGCTGTTAGATACACATCACAATCACACAGTTGGCCTCTGTGGGTCTGAAGAGACTATGACAAATTTCTCTTCTCCAGACTCACCTTATGAGACTCCACCGCTTCTATCAGCTGCTGAAGACCTTTCTCTCTCTGCTGGATTCTCTGCTGAAAACTGCTCTGCATCTCCTTCAGTTGGTGCTGGAGGACAAACATTTATTAGAAAAAGTAAATAAACCTACTATCACTAAATCAGGTAGCCGATGCCGGATCATGTCTCATGCATCGTAAACTTTCCATAGTCCTTTGTTTTAGGCCCAGAAAGACTTGTATCAGTTAAGAAAACTTGTTATAAACCACTGCGCTGAGTAAATGATGACTATGTGTTTGGATTAAAAGCTCCTACCTGTTTTTCTGTCCTCTGTGCTGCAACTGATACAGTGTCATGGTTTTTATGTTCATCAATCAAACACATCAGACAAATACATTTCTGGTCAGTGCGACAGAAGACCTCAAGGAGTTTCTCGTGTTGATGGCAGATCATTTCTTTCAGCCGCCCAGTAGCTTCAGTCAAATTGTGTTTCTTGCCTTTGAAGAAACTCTCATGTTGATCAAGGTGATTCTGACAGGACTTGACGGCTTTGTATTTTCTTCCAGTACAGACGTCACACTCCACATCTCCAGCTCCAGTGTAACAGTCAGCAGGAAGTTTGGTATTCTTCAGTTTGTCCACCACTTCAGCCAGCATGGTGTTTCTAGCTAAAGCAGGTCTTGGACTGATCGTCTGTCTGCACTGAGGGCAGCTGTAGACTCTCATCTGATCCTCCTGATTCCAGCAGTCTGTAATACAGCTCCTACAGTAACTGTGTCCACAGTGGATCGTCACTGGAATCTTCAGGAGATCCAAACACACTGGACAGATGAACTCATTCTGATCCACTAAAATTCTTGCTTCTGCCATTTTACTGATTTAATACAAATAGCCAAACACACAATAGCTCAACTACACTTCAGTTTCTATTTCCCTGAATTCGAGACGGTTTACAATGTCCTGCTTCTGTGTTTGAATGACGTGTGTAAAATGTGTTTGTCTGAGTCTAAAGGTCACAGATAGTATGTTCACTAGATACAGTGCCTTGCAAAAGTATTTATACCCCTTCATTTTTTTTTCACATTTAGTTTTATTGCAGCATTATGTTAAACTGCTTTAAATTAGTTTTTCCCCACATCAATTTACACTCCATACACCATAATAATGACAAAGCAAAAAACAGATTTGAAAATTTTACAAATTTATTCAAAATAAAACACTGAAATAGTACATTGCATAAGTATTTATTAACGCAGTACATTTTACAGCCTCAAGTCTTTTTGGGTATGATGTGACAAGCTTTGCACATCTGCATTTGGCAATTATCTGCCATTCTTTGCCTCTCCTTTTCACCTCTCAAGCTCTGTCAGCTTGGATGGGTGCTGGTAGACATTTTGTAGGGTCCTAGTTGTTCCAATCGTCTTCCATTATGGATAATGCTTCTGTGAACCTTCAACCCTGCTGAAAAAACCAGCATAAGCTGGTTAGGTATGTTTTGGTGCTGGGATGCTGGTTTTAGCTGGTATATTCTGGTCCTTTGCTGGTCTATGCTGGTCCCTTGCTGGTTTATGCTGGTCCTTTGCTGGTTTATGCTGGTCCTCTGCTGGTTTATGCTGGTCATGTTGCTGGTTAATGCTGGTCCTTTGCTGGTTTATGCTGGTCCTTTGCTGGTTTATGCTGGTCCTTTGCTGGTTTATGCTGGTCATGTTGCTGGTTAATGCTGGTCCTTTGCTGGTTTATGCTGGTCCTTTGCTGATTTATGCTGGTCCTTTGCTGGTTTATGCTGGTCATGTTGCTGGTTAATGCTGGTTTATTATTTTTTTTCAGCAGGGAATGCAGCAGATTTTTTCTGAACTCTTCCCTAGATCATTGCCTTAACGCCTGTCACTGAACTCTCTGATGTCGCTCAGAGAGTGTTTGCTAATCGGGAAGAGGTCGCTACGATGCCAGCATCTGATCGCAAATGCTCTTCGGCTGACGTTCGGATGATGCAGCTGTAAATCCTGGCTGCTCTGCGTGGGAGCGTTTTTTTCCATCCTTATTCTAACGTATCGCTGGTTTATAATAAAACAATACACACCACACAACTCTCAATAACGGTTGCAAATGTATTAATATATTCAAGGAAGATATTAAATATACAAATACATTTACATTTATCAGATACTTGTATCAAATGAGAAGCATTCACTCTTTCAAAGATTAACGGTTTTAGTTCAGCATTTGCAGCAAAACCAGAGTAAAATCTAAATCAACATTCTTACTTCAGTAACCATTGTTTAACAATGACTGTTGCAGTAAAGCCACAGTAAGTACAAATCTAACCATTACTACAGTGTTTGCAGTAAAACCATAGCAACCACATAGTGCTTACTATAGTCGTGGTAGTATTACTACAGTATAACTATAGTAGAACCATAGAATCAAAACCTATACGTATTGCTACAGTTTAACTATAGTAAAACCATGGTTAACAGCTCTATAATTATATGCACATTTCATAATACTTATCATTTCAAAGTAGGTTTACAGAAAATGCATTTTTCCAAGGTTACAATGAAAAAAAAAATCTTTAATCAGCCAGAGGAGACTGAGACTTACTGGGGAAGATCTTCTAGCAACAAAGTAATGTCCATATGACAGCAGCTCAAAGATATAGCAATAAATTATATGATACAAATTTTTAAATCTTTTCTGATAAAAGTGTCTAATGAAGTGTTCAGTTAAACATTATCCTTTAACATAATTAAAGGGTAAGTTCAACAATTTTCATTCCACTTTGTATGTTACAATAATAATATATTGTGAAATGAAATTTCTTTTATCAAAGCTGCATTTTTAGTATCATTACTCCAGTCTTCAGTGTCACATAATGGATCAGAAATCATTATAATATGCTGATTTGCAACAGTCTCAAGTCTGGCAAAATTTCTAACCGGCATACACTGCTTTAAGACAGATTTTGCTTGATCTGTGCAGTGCGCTGTTAAGTCAAACACATGATTAATGATTTCTGAAGGATCATGTGACCCTGACGACTGTAGTAAAGATACTGAAAATGTAGCTTTGCATAGCATGAATAAATTATTTCTCCAACTATATTAAAATAGAAAACAATCGTTTTAAATTGTATTAATTTCACAATATTACTGTTTAACTGTATTTTTAATCAAATGCATATTGTGGCAGGCAGAATAGACTTTACCAAAAAGTAGTGTATGTTTGAGATTTTACTTACTACTCCAATGGTTTACAGCACTTTGGAGAAGAAGGTTCACTCCGAGTCTGCTGATGTGCAACAGGCCATCAACATGGATGTATCTAGGAACAAAACAAGGAATTTGTCACAGAGACCACAATATTAAGTATTCTGGTTTATAAGAAGGAAACAAGCTAAAGAAAGAATATATAATATGCTACAATTAGATAACAGAATGTGTTTTTAGGTTTAGGTAGTTACTGAAATTCACAAGCTGCTTAAAATTACTGTAATAAATAAATTTTAAATTTTGCAAAAGAAATTAACAGACACATGGTGATATAGGTTAAATATATTGTGGAAAAATGCATACTACATTACTTCATGAGCTTTGAGTTCCCTTACGAAAATTAACCATGTTTTTTTTGTAGTAATCCCTTACAAAACTGTCCAGTGGTAATCCTATGGTACTGCAACAGTACAACATAAATTTACCACACAAAAAATGAGCATAACTAAATATTACAGGATTACCAAATGCTGAAAAACTATACTGTTCATTATTAGTTCATGTTAATAAATACTTAAATAAGTGTTAACAATTGCGTAAATAAAAAGTTGGGACAAAGACAAAACAACTGCTGTCACTAAACAGAAGGCTGGAGGCTAGATCAAAAAGTCCAATTCCAAGGCTACGAGCAAAGATTCACAAAGGGCCAGGATCAGAGTGGCTAAAAAGAGACTGCCGATCAATAGCAAGCAGAAACAACTTGGCAAGGTTGTGAGCATGTTCCTACATCAGGATGATGTCTCAACTGTCATAAATGGCAAGGCTGGAGAGATTCGTCGTAAGGGACAAATTTATAGAAAAAGAGCACTCACAGACACCTTGGCAAAACTCCATCGACGATTCCTTGCTGAACACCCTGAGCAAACCGTGTCCAAAGCTCAGTTCTTTAGATTGAAGGCATTTTGGATTATTAGGCCTAAAGTTAAAGACAGAGAGATGTGTGCATGTAAAATGCACGAGAACATTGCCTTTAAAATAAAAAGAATGGAACAACTGGGAATCATTGAAACATCAAGCCCAGAGATCTTGTGCAGTCCAGTGTGTGTGACACTGGCAACATGTCCTGCATGTATGGCAGATGTCAAAAATGCATCGAAAAGACCTTTCCTACATTCTTAGATCCTCTCACCCAGGGGAACACTGTCATCTGGCAAGAGTGGATCACAAGGTCTGTCACTGTAACAAAGACCCGAAAGGATGGATCTACAGAGGAAAAGCAGACAAAGAAAACCTTCCCCGAAAAGTGTATCTCATCCATTGAGCGGTTCCTGGCCCTAACAACAGAATACCTTCCTGGTTTTGCCATTCACATGTTTAATGTCAAGCACCAATATTTGACGTTGAAAGCAATGAAAGGTACCCTGACAGATGATGCTGTTGCTGTGCATGTGGATTACAGCGAAAATTACAGCTGCAAATATGCCAAAGAAATCAAGGACACCCATTTTGGAACTGGGAATGATCAGGTAACCCTCCACACTGGGGTACTCTATCTCAGTAGGGGCAGAGTGGAAGCCTTTGCATCCCTCTCAGACTGCTTACAGCACGATGCAGTGGCAACTTTGGCTCATCTTGACCCAGTGCTAAGATACATACGAGGAAATTATCCTGAAGCCCACAACCTACATTTCATTTCAGATGGCCCAACTTCCCAGTATAGAAACAAAACATCTTTCTATCTAGCCTCCACTGTGCCCTTTATGCATGGATTTCAAGGGGTGACCTGGAACTTTACTGAGGCATCACATGGCAAAGGTGCACCAGATGGAGTAGGTGGGGCTTTGAAGAATCTTGCAGACAGAATTGTTTCTTATGGGACCAGTATTCCTGATGCAGTAGGTGTTTCTCAATGTCAAGGATACGTCCTTGGCAGGACTGTTCCTTCCAAGTCACTTCCTTCAGAGGCTAGGCGAGGCTCCTCTTAAGCATTCGGTGAACACGTAAATGGAACAGGCTAGCAAGTGCACGTTATTGCGTCATTACGTCAGTGAAAAGGTCCGCTTTCGGCGCTGAAAAATGGAAGTGGAAACATTACTGGTTTGGTTGCTGTACGGCATTTTTTCTGATATGGAAATGGAGATGGAGATGGTGAGGCAGCATCGGCATCAGGCTCGAAGGAGGAGAATTTTAATTTGTCACCACCTCTGCCGACATGGGATGGTAAGTAACGTTAACGCTCTTATCATTCATTTAAAAAAAAATTACATCCATTATGCCAAATTGACCTGCATTGTTTAAACACACTTGACAGTCAAAGAATCAATATGATTAAAAAGGAGTTTATTGATTTAAAAACGATTATATTACCTGAGTGAACAGAACTGCATCCATAGCAACGCTCTGTTTTTCATGGCAACGTTGTGCCGTATACTTCGCGGTGGTCTGTTATCAAGAAATAACAGACCAAAATTCAACCAAGCCATTGTAATAATATTTGATATTTAAAAATATTTATAATTTAACAACTATTTGTTAAAGACTTGTCCTATCTCACAAACTAGTTTTTTTTATTTCCCCAACTAGACAATTTTTATCCAATTGAGCAAAATGATCCCTTCAGTCTTTCTCTCCACATTTTGAACATAATTGGATGTGCGCATTCTGCCAAAGTCCCTTTAAGACAAGTCATGTCACTCGGCGGCCATCTTTGAAACGCTACTCGGGCAGGCAAGTGCAGCTTCTATCTGTTTGAATGGGGAAACATCAAATTCTCCAAAACTGTTCACCAAGCTTACGATTAAATTTCATATTTTAAATCTCTAAAGAAATCCAACAAGAACTGCCTTCTAAATATGGTTCCTTGTGCTATTTTTCTGGCTAAACGAGCCAGTGCGCATGCGCCGATTGTTTCTATTACAAACGGGACTTCTAACGGCATTTGTAGTGACGCACTGACTTTACTAATCAACGATTGGCTCTTTCACTAAGAAGGCGGGGTTTCGCGGCCATAATGAGCGTTGCATTTTTCCCCATTCAAAACTATACGAGTGACATGTCTTGTGTATTCTATAGTCTTTGTTTCTGCATATGTTTTTATTGCAACACAAGTGGTACTGGTCTTGTCGAGATGAGCAGAGCTGTTATCTTTTCCATTGACACTTTTTATTGAAAAAATAAATTGACAAATTGTCAAATTGACCCACAACATAATAGGAGTGTTAAGCTTATTGACTGGTAACATTCTAGCTGTTAAAACACATGCAATGGTAAAATATGTGATCAACAAAAAAAGGCTAGGCTATATGAAGTAAAAATTACAAGGTGAATCACCAGTAAAAGGGAACAGCTTTAAATACCACCCCTGCAAATCAGTTGAGACGATATGTTTAATAGTTTAATAAACATTAAATAAATGGCAAAACTGATATTATACTTAAACCTTCCTCTCTTCTACATGTTGTATGCCACAGTGCCAGTACTGCAGCAGTACTATGGAGGGGAGGACACTCGGCCATACTTCAGGCTGGGCAGAGAGGCCATGCAGCAGCTGATGGTGGTCCTGAAGACTGACAGGCAGCACGGATGGGGCCCGACCCTGGAGACACTCGTGTTCCTGTACTGGCTGGCAACCGGTTCAGCCTACAGAGTTGTCTCCAGGGTCTTTAGCATGCCTCTTCCCACAGTGCACAGAGTTGTCCACAAGATGGCAGATGAGGTGGTGGCTGTGCTCCCCCAATTTGTTCACCTCCCTCGCACACAGGAGGAGCTCCAAGTGGTTGGGGATGGTTTTGCTCGCTTGGCTAATCACCAAGCATTTGGCAAGGCAGCAGGGGCAGTAGACGGCTGCCACATTAGAATAAAATGTCCCGACGGCCCTGATGGTCACGATTACAACAACAGAAAGCTTTTCACTTCAGTGGTGCTCCAGGCAGTCTGTGACCTTCAGGGCCACTTTATTGACATCTTTGTGGGTTACCCAGGAAGTGTGCATGATGCACGCATCATCAAGAACAGCCCCATCTACACTAGGGGGACTTACCCTCTGCGTGGGTATTTTCTCCTAGCTGACGGTGGCTACCCATGTCTACAGGAACCCCTGGCACATATCACACCATATAACTACCATCATTCCAAAGGTCGCACAATCATTGAGCGTGCATTTGGAATGATGAAAACCCGCTTCAGGTGCATCTTTTTAGTAACATTCAAGGCTTACTTCAAAAATCACAAGTTACATTAAAATGTGGATAAACAATTATTTCCATACTTGTCTCCCACCTTGTACTTGGTTTTTAAATTGTCCCACTTTTTTTTTGGCCTGGGCGTGGGAAACCCTCCCTTCGAGCCCCATCTTCTCCAAAATAAGCCTGTATGTGAATGACGGGGGAAGAAATAAAAAGAAGATTACACAGCTATCTGTCAGGCATTCACAGCAGCCACCATCACTTGTCACGAACACTGAAGCTCCACCCACCAGATCATCATCACCCGAATTCTAAACACCTGTTCTCAATCACCTCACCTGTTTAAATAGACCTTTCCTTCAGAGACTCTTTGTCTGGTCTACTGTTAACATTCCCATGTCAACCATGGACGTCAGACCTCTCTTCCGGATATTCCTCTCTTCCAGCGAGATCTTTAAGGACTCATTTCCCACGATTGCTAAAGGACCGTCAGATAAGCCTTACCTGCCACCATTGACTTCATTTCCTGTTTCAATACTCAGTCTGTTTAATAAACCACCATTACGTTTTACTTACCTCTGTTTCCAGTCTCATCTCTACGGATTCCTGACAGAAGACCAGACCAACTACAACAATGAGCACAGAGGAAACGGCTGTTCCAGATCAAACTTCGGAACTTGTGAATGCCTTAAGGGCGGCATTTCCACCACCTCCACCGCCATCTGCCTCAGGAAGTCCCATGGCCATGCCGGCAATGTTTTCCGGCGAGGCGGCTGAGTGTAGCGGTTTTCTTCTACAAGTTGAATTATTCATCAAAATGCAACCTCATAAATTCACCACCGAGGATTCCAAAGTGGCGTTTCTCATCTCTCTCCTCTCCGGTAAGGCTCTACAATGGGCAAAATCCATATGGCAAGCCGAACATACAATCATCCACTCGTTTGATCAATTCACTACCCATTTCTCCGAAGTTTTCTGTATGAATACAGATGTATTATCCACCTCCGATCAACTGTTCCGTCTCCGACAAGGATCTTCTTCGATTACCGATTACACCTTGCAGTTCCGTACGTTGGCGGCGGCTAGCGGCTGGAACGAAACCGCACTGCTGGGTGCCTATCGACAAGGTCTCAACTCAGACATCCGGGCCGCGATGGCCCTTTACGATAACTCCATCGGGTTCGAATCTTTCCTCCAACGAACCTCCCGGGTATCCCAGCAACTAGCCGCCTGCCAGCCCACTCTAACCGCTCCTCAGTCCGTCTCTGTGGCAGCTGCAACTCCAGCACCAGAACCCATGCAAATTGATTCAACCCGGTTATCTCAGATGGAAAGGAATCGACGCATCACCATGGGACTTTGTTTGTACTGCGGACAATCAGATCACCTCATCAGAAACTGTCCAGTCCGACCCCCACGCCCGGTGGTGAGTACTATCTGTTCAGACATTGAAACTACCTCACTCTCCTTAATACCCGTAACCATATATACTGCTGATCATTCGGTATGTGTCTCTGCTCTGGTTGATTCAGGCTCTGCTGGGAACTTCATCACGCAAGAATGTTTAGAATTACTCCACGTCAAACGTTTACGCCATAACCATGAATACGCCGTCAAAACCATCCAAGGAAAGCCACTTGGGCGTGGGAGAATTCGCCACTCGTCACCATTTCTCACCCTACAAGTCGGTTTGTTTCATACGGAACGGATTAAATTTCTGGTGCTGGAGGATTCCACCGTGAGTATCATCCTAGGTCGTCCCTGGTTACAACATCATCAACCCGAGTTCCGCTGGGATCCCTGCGATGTCATACGTTGGAGTAATCACTGTCAACAACACTGTCTGTCTCAGTTACCAGCTCCAAGCTCCACATCCATACCCATATCATCCACCATGGTTGAAAGTCCCGAACCTGCTTGTCTCCCGGAGATCCCAGCGGAATATCTGGAATACCAGGATGTATTCAGCAAAGCAGCTGCCACACAACTACCACCTCATCGGCCATGGGACTGTGCCATCGATCTGCTGCCCGGGGCACAGCTCCCTAAAGGAAAGATATATCCTCTGTCCATCCCAGAGCGCCAGGCGATGGAGGAGTATATTGCTGAAGCCCTTAAGCAAGGTTTTATCCAACCCTCCACCTCACCAGCCGCTTCCAGCTTTTTCTTCGTGGGTAAGAAGGATGGAGGTCTCAGGCCCTGCATCGATTACAGACACCTAAACTCCCAAATCATCCAACAACCCTCTCCGTTACCACTCGTTCCTGCCACCCTCGAAGAACTTCGTGGAGCCCAAGTCTTCACGAAGTTGGACCTGCGGAGTGCTTATAACCTCATTCGTATTCGGGCGGGAGACGAGTGGAAGACGGCCTTCATTACTCCGTCAGGGCACTACGAGTATCAGGTCATGCCCTATGGGTTATCCATCAGTCCCTCAGTCTTCCAAACATTTATGAATGAGGTGTTCCGGGAATATCTCCATCGTTTTGTGGTTGTCTACATTGACGACATTTTGATCTATTCCCGGAACCAGGCCGAACATCGCCAGCACGTCCGACAGGTCCTCCAGAAACTCCGCCAACACCAGCTGTTCCTCAAACTTGAGAAGTGTGAATTCCATCAACCATCAGTACAATTCCTGGGATACAACATCAATGCCGAGGGTGTGCAGATGAATCAGGACAAGGTGAAAGCCATCCAGACTTGGCCCCAGCCCAATACTGTTAAGGAACTCCAACGTTTCCTCGGATTCTCCAATTTCTACAGACGGTTTATCCAGAACTACAGCTCCATCACCGCTCCTTTGACCTCCCTCCTGAAAGGTAAACCCAAACATCTAGCCTGGAACTCCTCTGCCCACGAAGCGTTCCAACAACTTAAAAACATCTTCAGTACTGCTCCCTTATTACATCATCCTGATCCGGAACGTCCTTTCTTCCTGGAAGTCGATGCTTCAACGGTAGGAGTGGGAGCAGTACTCTCTCAAGCGGCTGGTGAATCCTCACTCCTCCGTCCCTGTGCCTACTTTTCGAAGAAACTTACTCCGGCGGAGCAAAATTATGATGTTGGCAACCGAGAGCTTCTAGCTATCAAACTGGCTCTGGCGGAGTGGCGACATTGGCTGGAAGGTGCTGTTCATCCATTTACCATAATCACTGATCACAAGAATCTGCAATATCTTCGAGAAGCCAAACGTCTTAACCCTCGACAGTCCAGATGGGCATTGTTCTTCACACGTTTCAACTTCAGAATTACCTACCGTCCTGGATCCAAGAACGTTCCTGCCGATGCACTCTCCCGACAGTTCACTACAGACTCTCCCTCCGAACCTGAATCCATTCTTCCTCCACAAATCATTGTCAGTCCCATCATCTGGAACATTAATCAGGAGATTAGTCAAGCCACCCTCCAAGAGCCAGCTCCGCCGGAATGTCCAGAAGGAAGGATCTATGTTCCCAGCTCCCAACGTCCCTTCCTTCTGGACTCCATCCACCAATCTCTGGGCTCTGGACACCCGGGCAGCAGAAGGACCCTCTCGCTTCTCCAACCTCGTTACTGGTGGCCGAGTATGCGCCGAGATACCATCAGGTACGTCCAAAGCTGTTCAGTCTGTGCCATGTCTAACTCCCCTCGACATCTCCCCACAGGAAAACTGGTGCCATTACCTATCCCACAGAGGCCCTGGTCCCACCTAGGAGTAGACTTTGTCACCGATCTACCCCTCTCCGACAGTAACACCTGCATCCTGGTTGTGGTGGATCGCTTCTCCAAATCCTGCAAATTCCATCCCCTGAAGGGTCTTCCCACAGCCATGGAGACGGCGGAAGCTTTATTCCACATCATCTTCCGTCATTTCGGTCTCCCGGAGGAGATTGTTTCGGACCGGGGTCCTCAATTCATCTCACACGTCTGGAAATCCTTCTTCAAACTGTTGGGTATCTCTGTTAATCTCTCTTCTGGTTATCATCCACAGACGAATGGCCAGACTGAACGGAAGATCCAGGAGCTTGGACGCTACCTTCGGGCATACTGTTCCAACGATCAGCACAATTGGAGCAGGTTCCTCCCGTGGGCCGAGTACGCACAGAACTCCCTTCGCCAGGACACCACCGGATTAACACCATTTCAGTGCGTACTCGGGTACCAGCCTCCGCTGTTTCCCTGGACGGAGGAACCCTCCAATGTCCCCTCTGTAGACCACTGGTTTCGAGAAAGCGAGAGAGTGTGGGACTCAGCTCATCAACATCTCCAACGGGCTATACGACGACACAAGGGTTTCGCAGACGTCAGACGCCGAATCGCCCCTCCCTTTCGACCTGGAGACAAGGTTTGGTTATCCACCAAGGACATCCGTCTGCGACTACCCTGCCGTAAGCTGAGTCCCCGCTATATTGGTCCATTCAAAATCCTGAGGCAGATCAACGACGTTACCTTTCAGCTTCAGCTCCCTCCAAGGTACCGAATTCATCCCACGTTCCATGTCTCCCTTCTTAAACCTTTTTCTCCCTCTGCCACAGATCCCACAAGAGCTGAAGCTGAACCTCCTCCATCCGAGATCTTAGACCAACCCTCCATCTACACAGTGCATGAGATCTTGGATTCACGACGTCGAGGTGGCCGCCTGCAATATCTCGTGGATTGGGAGGGGTATGGTCCTGAGGAACGTTCCTGGGTGGCAAGAGATGATGTTCTAGACCCCACTCTCCTACAAGAATTCCACCGTCGCCACCCAGATCGTCCAGCCCCTCGTGGTCGCGGCCGTCCTCGACGTCGTGTTGGGGCGTCGGGAGCCGCCCCTGGAGGAGGGGGTAATGTCAGGCATTCACAGCAGCCACCATCACTTGTCACGAACACTGAAGCTCCACCCACCAGATCATCATCACCCGAATTCTAAACACCTGTTCTCAATCACCTCACCTGTTTAAATAGACCTTTCCTTCAGAGACTCTTTGTCTGGTCTACTGTTAACATTCCCATGTCAACCACGGACGTCAGACCTCTCTTCCGGATATTCCTCTCTTCCAGCGAGATCTTTAAGGACTCATTTCCCACGATTGCTAAAGGACCGTCAGATAAGCCTTACCTGCCACCATTGACTTCATTTCCTGTTTCAATACTCAGTCTGTTTAATAAACCACCATTACGTTTTACTTACCTCTGTTTCCAGTCTCATCTCTACGGATTCCTGACACTATCACTTCTGAACATTAAATAATTTACTTCTCACTGATATCCGTTCGCCGCGGTGTCTCTCCCCCCGGTAAACAGCTGTTTTTTTTCTACACGGAGACAAATGAACGCCTCCGCTTGTTCCTTGGTCCCTGTTAAAAAAGACGAGAAAGCTATGAATAACGCTGTGAATGGTATAATATTAACGTTAATTTACTTTGGACAACTTAACTAAGTTATTTACAAAAGAAATGCCGGTGACGGCTAACAATTGTGAAATGACAGGTCCGGTTCAGTTAGCCATCAATAACATAATTTGTATAATTTATAATATCAATACGGTAGTAATCTGTACTTTTTAATACAAAATTACTTTTTAAGTAATTTGTAAATATACTTACATTTGAAAGCATATTGCCCTGTTGGCGCTCCGACTCCGCTAACGTCCGACATTTGTATTTTTGAACAAGATAGCAAAGCTGCGCGCATAGGATTGTGGGTGATTTTAGAGCGCAAAGGCTACACTTATGCATCCTTTCCTGTGTATGGGATATTTTTCGACCGAAGGACGCAGTCCTTGGTTGAAATTCCGAGGATCCTCGACATTGGAACAGTCCTTCGACAAATGTCGATGACGTAGCATCCTCGAAATTCTGGCTTCCGAGGATCCTTCCTTGACATTGAGAAAAGCCTCGACTCTACAGCGCAGGGAAGATGTGTTTGCTAGTGCCAATGGGCAGCGCGGCGCTGACAAAGACCAAAAGTGGGGCGGGACTTGCTGGTTTAATTTTTAATCTCAAACGCCATTGGTTACGTCCTCTATTCCGGAAGTCAGTCAAGTTAATAAGCTTAATGTTGCATGAAAAATTTAAATATAACCTTTAACCATTCCAATAACCGTAGAAAAGTGTCATTGCAACCTAAAAAGAGGGTTTATGTCCTGGGTTTATGGGTTATTAGTTATTATAGAAGTTAATACAATATTAAATGATTATAATAACAACAGGGGAAGCTGTCTATGTGAATGCTGTCTGTGCCTGCAGCATT
>NC_133362.1:59023956-59099763 GCF_049309525.1 Garra rufa
AGTCTCGTCCCGATCCATCTCCTGCAAAAGAAAGAACGGATTAATCATCTGCAGTACTGCTATTCTCTCTACACCGTGCTTCCGTTACTCACCTCTCTGGATCAGCCCTTATCCTCATTGTTTCTGCTCTGCTGCAATCTAATAAACATCTTGAATTGTACTTACCTGTCCCGTGTGTCTGTGTGCATAACAGATGCCCGGACCTAAACAACAGACAGCATGAGCACAGCGGACCCATTCCAAGAGTTGGTAGATTCTCTCATGAGGGCTCTCCAGCGATCTCAAGTCACAACCACACCCGTCACCACTACCGGATCGTCACCATCACCGAGCACTTCTTCTACGGTACCTTCCAGTCCCATGGCCAGACCGGCGCCCTACTCTGGCCGGGCGGATGAGTGCAATGGATTTCTGCTTCAATGTTCGCTGGTATTTGCTATGCAACCCATGTTATATCCCACCGATCAATCCAAAATCGCTTTCATTATTTCATTATTAACAGGAAACGCTCTACAGTGGGCAGACACTTTATGGCATCAGAATGGACCAGCCACACGATCCATCCAAGCTTTCATCGCTCACTTTAAGGAGGTTTTTGGTCAGTCTGACAGCGATATAACAGCAGGAGACCAGTTATATCATCTCAAACAAGGTACTATGTCCATACAAGAATATTCACTGAAATTCAGAACCCTTGCAGCCGCCAGTGGATGGAACGAACGGTCTCTCATCACTACTTATCGGCTGGGTTTAGAACCGAAACTACGCATGCAACTAGCTGCTTTCGATGATCGAGAGGGATTGGAGAAATTTATACAGTTATCCATCAGATGTGCTGACCGAATGAATGCTTATGGACCAGACATTACCGTTACCACGCCTGCACTCATCCGTCCGTCAGAGAAAGTGATTCCTCCAGAACCAGCTCCAGAACCCATGATCTTAGAGTCCGGAAAATTATCAGCTGCTGAGCGGCAGAGGAGGTTGACCCGGGGTCTCTGCCTATACTGTGGAACCAGTGGACACCTACGATTGAACTGTCCTTCCAGGCCAACAGTTACCCGGGTGAGTGTATTGCAAACGGAAGTTGAGAATTTACACCCTCTGACCACCAATGTGCAACTGTTTACTGCCTCCTTTTCTGTGTCTGCCACAGCCCTCCTCGACTCCGGGTCAGCCGGCAATTTCATCTCGGGGTCCCTCTGCCGCCAGCTCAAGCTACGCACTCGTCCCACGACAACCAAGTACAAAATACACTCTATAACAGGAGAATCATTATCCCGCAAACAAGTACAACGGAAAACAGAAGAAATTCACCTTCAAATTGGCATACTTCATAGAGAGAAGATCCAGCTACTGGTTCTGGAGGAAGCCACCATCGACATCATTCTAGGGCGCCCGTGGCTGGTGAAGCATGATCCCATCCTCTCTTGGGGCTCAGGTGAAGTATTGCAATGGGGTGAAAACTGTTTCAAAACATGCTGTCTTGAAGTTCCACGTCCTGTCAAGAAATCCATCCCTGTGTATATCACGTCAGTCGAAAGTCCTTCCGCCCATCTATCTGTCAAGATTCCAGATATCTATTCACAATTCAGCGATGTCTTTTGCCCCAAGAGAGCTTCCCAGCTACCCCCTCATCGGCCATGGGACTGTGCTATTGACCTGGTTCCCGATGCACCGTTACCTAGAGGAAAGATCTACCCGCTGTCGCTTCCCGAGACCAAAGCCATGGAGGAGTACATCAAGGAGGCACTCGATCAGGGGTACATCCGGCCATCCACTTCTCCAGCAGCATCTAGTTTTTTCTTTGTTTCCAAAAAGGATGGAGGTTTACGACCATGTATTGATTACAGAGCTCTCAACAAGTACACCGTCAAGTTTAAATATCCCCTTCCTCTCGTCCCAGCGGCTCTGGAACAACTCCGATCAGCGCGCATCTTTACTAAGTTGGACCTCCGCAGCGCCTACAATCTGGTAAGGATACGAGAGGGGGATGAGTGGAAGACTGCATTTGTGACCCCTACCGGCCATTACGAATATTTGGTTATGAGCTACGGTTTAGTAAACGCCCCCTCCGTATTCCAAAACTTCATGCATGAAGTGCTCCGGGAATTCCTCCATCGGTCAGTCATAGTGTACATAGATGATATCTTGATTTATTCCCGGAGCGAGGCCGAACATCGCCACCACGTTGCGGAGGTCCTTCAACGACTGCGGGAACATCATCTCTACTTGAAAGCTGAGAAGTGTTCATTCCATCAACCCTCTGTACAATTCCTCGGATACATCATCGATCATCACGGAGTTCGCATGGACGAGGGGAAGGTGGATGCAGTTGTCTCCTGGCCAGAACCCAAAACCGTAAAAGAATTACAGAGATTCCTGGGATTTGCAAATTTCTATCGCCGATTCATCAAGAACTACAGTCAGATTACCAGTACACTCACCAACCTCCTCAAAGGTCATCCTCGAAGTCTAGTCTGGACCACCGAAGCATCTACAGCCTTCAATAAACTAAAGCAAGCCTTCACTCAAGCTCCACTTCTCACTCATCCGGACCCCGATCTCCCTTTCGTCGTTGAAGTGGATGCCTCTACCACCGGAGTCGGAGCTGTTTTATCTCAGCATCACGGTACCCCTGCACGCCTCCTTCCATGTGCTTACTTCTCGAGGAAGCTCAGCCCGGCTGAGAAAAATTATGACATCGGAAACCGAGAACTATTGGCCATCAAGCTCGCCTTAGAGGAGTGGCGACATTGGCTGGAGGGAGCTCAACACCCCTTTCAAGTCCTCACCAACCATAAAAACTTACAATACCTCCGTGATGCCAAGAGATTATGTCCTCGTCAGGCCAGGTGGGCCCTCTTTTTCACCAGATTTCAATTCACCATTTCATATCGCCCCGGATCCAAAAATGCACGTGCTGATGCCCTATCCCGTCTCTTCGAACCTGAGGAAACCACGGACACTCCTACGAACATCATTCCCTCCAAGATCATTGTCAGTCCCATAGAATGGACCTCCCCTCCAGCAGTTGCCACTCCTGAACCCAGGACTCAGCCGGGCTGCCCTCCAGGACGCAGATACATTCCACGCTCACAGCGGGTAGATCTCATCCATACCACTCACACCTCTCTAGGTACCGGTCATCCAGGGGCCAACAACACTCTCTCGCTGTTGTCCGATCGTTTCTGGTGGCCCAATATGGCAAGGGATGTGAGAAGGTATGTGTTGGGATGCAAGGAATGCGCCATGGCCAAGAGTCCTCGTCACCTCCCTGCAGGGAAACTCCATCCCTTGCCAGTCCCGAACCGTCCCTGGTCACACCTAGGAGTGGATTTCATGACCGATCTTCCACCCTCTGATGGAAATACCTGCATCCTGGTCATCGTCGACCGCTTCTCCAAGTCTTGTCGCCTGATTCCATTGAAGGGTCTCCCTACCGCATTTGAGACAGCCGAATGTCTATTCAACCAGGTGTTCAGGTACTACGGAATCCCTGAAGATATCGTTTCCGACAGAGGTCCACAATTCATATCCCGTGTATGGAAAGCCTTCTTCCGACTCCTAGGTGTGACCGTAAGCCTCTCGTCCGGATATCATCCGCAAACTAACGGACAAACCGAGAGGAAAATCCAGGAGGTGGGACGGTTCCTTCGGACATTTTGTCACGGTCACCAGAACTCCTGGAGCCAGTTTCTGGGCTGGGCAGAGTACGCCCAGAACTCCCTGCGGCAACCGTCCACGGGACTTACACCCTTCCAGTGTGTGTTAGGATATCAGCCACCACTGTTCCCGTGGGACGGAGAACCCTCAGACGTACCCGCAGTGGACCACTGGTTCCGGGAGAGCGAGAGAGTCTGGGACAATGCCCATCACCATCTTCAGAGGGCAGTGCGCAGAGCTAAAACCATCGCGGATCGTCGGAGGATTCCAGGTCCTACCTTCACTCCAGGTCAAAAAGTCTGGCTCTCCACCAGGGACATCCGCCTGCGCCTGCCCTCCAGGAAACTCAGTCCCAGATTTGTTGGTCCCTTTACCATCCTGGAACAGGTCAACCCAGTCACATACAAATTACAACTGCCACCTCAGTATAGGATTCACCCAACCTTTCATGTTTCACTTCTCAAACCCTGTCACGATCCTCTGCTTCCCTCCACAGAGCCTGGCCAAGAAGAACCCCCTCCCGAGATGGCAGTAGAAGAAGGCACCATCTATTCGGTCAAGGAGATCCTGATGTCCCGGCGTCGTGGTGGTCGTCTCGAATACTTAGTTGATTGGGAAGGATATGGACCAGAAGAAAGATCATGGGTACCTCGTGATGACATCCTAGATCCCACGCTCATTGATGAATTCCATGCTACTCACCCTAACCATCCTGCACCTCGAGGAAGGGGTAGACCACCTCGACGCCGGAGAGTTCGGCCCCCAGGAGAGGGCCGTGGGGAGGGGGGTAGTGTCACGGATTGGCCAGGCTCTAACACCAGTCACACCCAGCGATCACAATCACCCGAATTCTGATGAGTATCACCTGCACCTAATCACCTGCCAACCTATTTATGCACACACCGCACTTCAGTCATCGTCCGGGCACGTTAACTCTACACGGACTCATTGTGTCTCTCGCCTTCGAAGCCACAATCTATACTTACCTGAAAGTACTTACCTGTCTCTCTTGTGTTCTAGTCTTGTGCTCCCTGTGTCTCCAGTCCAGTCTGCGGTGTGTGTCCATCCTAGTCTCGTCCCGATCCATCTCCTGCAAAAGAAAGAACGGATTAATCATCTGCAGTACTGCTATTCTCTCTACACCGTGCTTCCGTTACTCACCTCTCTGGATCAGCCCTTATCCTCATTGTTTCTGCTCTGCTGCAATCTAATAAACATCTTGAATTGTACTTACCTGTCCCGTGTGTCTGTGTGCATAACACCACTAACTTACCTGTATGATTTTTTTTTTCTTCTGTTGAACACACACACAAAAGCTATTTTACAGAATGTTGGTAATAAAATGGTTGACAGTAGCCTTCGACTTCCATAGTGGGGGAAAAAATACAATGGAAATCTATGGCTACCGTCAAATATCTGTTACCAGCATTATTCAAAATATATTTTGTGTTCAACAAAGGTATACTGCCCTACAAAGCAAAAAGGCAGCAACTACGCCGAGTGCAGAACTGAGAAAAATGACTTTAAAGTTATCCTGTCATCCAGCCTAAATAGTTGTAGGTAGATTATTGGACATGTGTTGTTACTTTACATTAGCTTATTCTTTGTACATATCAATCCTCATATTTAATTTGATATTTTACCACTATTTTGCAGTTACTGTATTCTTGCTTTGTATAACTTACCAAAAACGTGGCACCATACCAAGGAAAATGGCAGTAACTACAGATTATCCAAAAACTATTTTGCCACAACTTGGGCTCTGGGTGTGTTAGATACACTGTATTTGAAATAATTGGAACCATTTGTTTTCCTGAACATGGATATACCAAACCCAAACTAATTTGACCATTTTAGGTCAATATTTTCCACCCGGAAGCTGTTCTGGTGCTGAAACGGCTGATAAAATCAAAACTAAGCTGTATCAAGGCCCAAATGGGGACAATTTATTTTGAATAGGACCATATTATTATGTGTAAGTATTAGATTAATGTGTGTCTGTGGGTGTTTCTGTATCTGTAATGTAGTATCTGCTATACCTACAAATCACATTAACCCTCAAAGACCGAGACAGCCGCCGGCGGCTAAAAATAACTATTGGTCTTAAATGTTTAATAACTTTTGAACCGCTAATCCAATTTGAATGCTTTAAAAAGTCTCGTAAAGTAAAGTCTGCTCTTTTCAGTGATATCGCATTTGTCTCATTTGGATATTCAGAGGCTCCGTAGTAAGCGTGATTACGTCATCACATTTCCTCAGCACTGATTCGTCAGATGAAACAACACGTTTTGGTCCTCTGAGCCAAACAGGAACGATTGTTGATGCTTAGTCCCACCCCTGTGCCCCGATTGGTTCAAACTGTCATCTATTCAACCAATAAACATAGGTTTTGGTCTTTTGAACCACCGATTAGTATGTTTCTTTGCAGATCTGAACAGATGCAAAGTGAAAGCAAAGTGCGTCTTGCGTGCATGAAAACAAACGCAAAATAACACATTTGCATGACAGCATTCTTTGAAAATGTACAGAAATACTCACGACAGAGCCCTTTGACATAAAACAAACCAAAAACAAGGATGAAACAACAGTAGATATCGGATAAAGCACTGGAATGTGGGTTTTCGGTCACTAGGCGATGTCCCGGTAAAATAGATTCCGACGCAGACTACAGCCAGCAGATCCATCTATTTGGTTGTTATATTATGTAACTAATTATTATATAGTTTTTAAAGATTATTTGTACTATTTTTTCGGTTGCACTCTGTATATTTCTCTCTCATTTTGTGTGTAGTTTGTGAATAATTTGGATTGTTTATTTATTTTTTTGTTGCACAAGACAGTTTGTGCATTTTTTCTTGTGCTACTTTCTACACTATTTGTGTTTATTGTTCATCTTTTGGATTAAGAATATATTTATGAAATAGTAAATTATTTTTTACTGTGTTTTGCTATTATTTAACACTGTTTCTGCAATGACTTTACTCCTGAAACGTTTTTGGACAGATCTATATTGTCAATAAACGAAATGGGCCTGTTTTTCACTGAAAAGCACCTAAATAATATTGTAATAATTGGCTATAACTTGCTTGGGGAATGTTATATATAGACAAAATTTTATTTGGAAGTGTAAAACACCTAAATACAAATTTTTAAAGAAAAAAATCTAAACTTCAGGAGTTTTTGTTTGAGTACACAGTAAAAAACACCCAATTGTTGGTAGCGTTTTTTCCTAAAATTCTGGAAATTCACTAATTTTTAGAGAAAACAAAAGGAAATTTGTAATTTTAAATTAGCTAGACATAAAGTTCAAGTTCTTATGTTTATAATGATATATGACAATTGATGCTGACTGCTAGAATAGGTCTGAAAAAACAAAGAAATATACAGGTGCCTCATGTGCCCCAAAAATGTTCTAGGTCTTTAAGGGTTAATGTTAAAGCACTGCAAAACAACTTTTCTTTGGAGCAATAGGCAAGTTAATGTCCAATTCAACAGAGCAAAACAAAATCATTTTCCCTAAGTGTTTCTAAGCATCATTTCAGCATGTTCCAAACAGTCCTCACATTGCTCCTCCCCAAGTTTGGCAAAGCTGATTTTTTTGTCTTTTATAATCTTCCTGTATGCTTCATAGGAGCAGGCGTTTCCTTTATCCAGGTAGTCTGAATGCATCATCTTTATTGTGATGTCACTTGGCAGGTACCGTCAATTTGGGGCATGCTCCTGTCTGTAATGGCTCACACAAGGATGGAAGGACTCAATGTGGTCATCAAGGGTCTTCACGTTCATCTTGTTGACTGCAGCCTGCTTTCCTCTCTGGTCCTTGGATGGAACCAGTGGCCTGGAGTTCGACTTCCCCATCATGGAAATGACAAGACTGTCATTTTTAGGGTGATAGCCCAATGATGACAGGAAAAACATTTTGCAGACCTGTCTTGGCTCTCCTTTCTGGTTTTGCAGCCGGTAGATGAATGAGCGGCCACGGCGACTTTCTGGGCCGGTTGTTATTCTTTTGGTTGGCATTGGGGTAACTGAGTAAAACATCCATGATCGTCTTTCTGTGTAGGTCATCTCCCAGTATTGACTCCATATCTCCCTCCGTCTTTTGGCACCACATGGCTCTCTCATTGGTGGTCGACATGATTCCACATTAGGCTGGGGCTCTGGCTGGGGCTCTGGCTCTTGAACTTGTTCCCCTGGGTCTCCAAGTTCCACTTCAGTCTGTGTCATCATAGGGGTTGGGACATAACCTAGGTCTGTAATGTCATCAAATAAGCTGTCCACGCTGGTGGTATCCAGTAAAGTGTCCAGGATGGTCCACTCCATTTCTTCAGCGGGAGGCAGGACTTGCTGCCTCTTTGATGGAATACCTACATGTGTATCTTAAATGAAAAAGAGAGAAAATGAGTGGCATGAATGTAAATCTACATATTTCTGTGTGTGTCTGTATGTCTGTCTGTCTGTGTACTGCAACACATTATTATTATTATTATTATTATTATTATTATTTGGACCTAGGACAACATCTTCACTCTAATCAATATATGTATGTTGATGTCCGTATATCATAATATTTCATTGTACAGGGAATAACTTCAATTAGGTTCATAACAAAATAATGCATGAATTAGGCATTAAGAAATGCCTAAATAATGACTAACACAATAATAAATTAATAATTTTCACCCTTAATGAAAAGGAAGAAAGAAAAGCCAACACACAAAAACGCAGCCTGGCTTCATAAATTACATTAGGATTAAATTATAATAGGATAAAACATAGAAGCTTGCAGTCATGCAGAGGGACAATATTTTCATAGGTTAATTAAATTAAGGGGAATCCTAATTAAATATATAATTTTATATTCAGAAGAAGAAACCGTGCAATAAATAAATGCTTAGGAATAGGAACCAATGTGTTTGAGCCTGAGCGCTAGCGGGAGGAGGAGGAGGGGGCATAAATACAGATCTGGCCATTAAAAATGCTTCTATTTTCATGCGGCAGCCTGCAATTCGGCACGCGTGGCCTACTGCAGGGGCTTTTTCAGGTTTTTTTGCAACGTTGTTGCGCTTCATATAATATCCACCAGGCGGCGCAAGGAACAACATTCTGTAGCCAAACCCTGGACAAAGAGGGCTATTTGGACAGTATTTACGTCTGTTTCAATATCTGCCGCCATAATCGGTAATTCATTCTGTATGTAACGGCAAAGTATTTATAATTTAGTTTCTTTTTTATTAAGTTAATTTAGAAAAAAAAAAGTTTGGAGCATTTTTGTTCGTTAAACGTAAGGTTCCCTTCCGGAGGGAACTCTACGCTGCGTCCTGGTGGACACTATGGGAACTGCCTTCGGCATGACCGGTTCTGAAACAAGCTATAGAACAACGACAGTGAACCTGACACTGGCCGGCGCCAGCCTATGACATCATCAACAGGCGCCTGCTAGTATAAAAGCAGGTGCCTGAGAGCACAACACCATCTTTTTGTCTTCAGAGTCCTCTGTTTTAAACGAGTGAGTACAGCGATGCCTAGAGAAAGAAAACTGTTTAGGAAGTGTGCGGATCCGTGTCAGAGAAATCTGACACTTGATGATGCACACGACCTTTGTTTGGTGTGTTTAGGTGTAAGAGCACGCATTGTGAGAGTTTCACTTTGAAGAAACTCCGTTCTCGTCTGGCCCTTTTCTCGAGGGAATCGGGCCATCCATCTGCCCCACGCTGCTCCGGTCCCGCCACAGCTGAGGCTGCTCGGCGGCTGAGATTGCGGGGCTCACGGGTGGAGCTGGCTGACGAGTTTGAGAGAGCGTTTAAACGCTTGCGCACGTCAGCCGGAGACGAGAATGCGCTGCTAGCGGATGATGTGTTGTCTCTCACATCCTCCGGTTCTGCAGCGAGTGCTCTTTTGGCTTCAAGCCAGGGCGAGCAGGAGGTTGAACAAATATGAGCTCGTTTGAGCCCATGAAGCCTCTCTGCCCCGCATATGAAGAGTTGATGTCTGTTATGGACCGCGCGGCTGCCCGCTTGTATCTGCAGTGGAAGCCCGCGAGGGAAGAGGCCGCTCTCGGCAGACTAGACGAGCGGCTTCTTCCGGGCCATGACAAAGCCAACTCCTGTGAGCCTCCCATTCCTTCCTGATCTGCTTAAGAGATCGAGAGGGAATGGGACAGGCCATATTCAGCCCGCATTCACAGGCATCGGCATGTGAATCATGCTGATGTCGAGGGAATGCATGGGCGCGGATATGTGACGATGTCTCTCGCTGACGGTTGCGAACTATCTCTCAGAGCGAGGGACATCGACCCTGAAGGCTCCAAAGGCACATATGCGGCAGTGGCCGGTGCTCCTCTGCACACGATGGCAGTGTTGCAGAGGCGCACCAGGCTGATCTGCTGAAAGATCTGGACCGAGCCCCGGGGGTTTGCATCCCTTGCCGGTCCACGCCTCCACCTAAACACCGGGGGGAAACCAGGCCCGTCCTGGCCCAAGGGCCAGAGACGAGGCCAGGTCGCCAGTGTGGGGCTACCTGCCCCTCCCTTTTCCCCTTGACTCCGGGGCTGGGCCAACGATGAGACTGAGGCTCCATCTGTTGGCCCGGTATGTGAACAGTAAAGACACTTTAATAAAATATTCAAGCGTGTATATGTATGTTTTCTTTTGTCTACCAGCTCCGCTTGGGTGTTTACTATTGCAGTTTCGAGCTCCTCTTGAGTTCTACTGCCACCAAGTGCCGAGTGTAGCCAGGTCTCCCCTCGTTTTATAAAAGGAAAACAGTGTGTAGAGACCTCCACTCGTAGAAGTCCCCTCGTGGGTTAAGCGTTGTCAGGTTTTGAAACCTCCGCTAGAGTGAGCTTGGTATAGACATGATCCAACATACTTATACATGCAAGAATATGTAAAAAAAAAAAAAAAACCCTCTTGAGCGTTGTCAAGCTGCTTCAAGCGAGAAATCGCTCTGCTGAAGCCTCCGCTCACTCAAACCCTGCTAAGAGTAATACTCTTCTTGCATGAGTGTAGTCAGGTACCTTCCCTGTGTATTTTCATATACACATATGTGAGACCTCCACTCCTAGGAGTTTGTGTACTAGGGTGAATAGAGCGTCGTCAAGGCTCCCTCTCTGAGAGAGAGATGTTTTACTGAAGCCTCCGCTCTCTTTAAAAAGCCCCGCTTTGAAGTAGAAATCTTATATATTTGGCTGTCAGGCCCCATTCTGGGCCTCGCTAAATTACCTTCTGGCATTGTGACCCAATGCGCCAGAATTGAGTGTAGCAGGCCTAGGAGGCCTCCTCTCTGTGAAGTCCTCTGTAAAGAGAGACATATAAAGATAATACTTCTTAGCGCTGAATGTAGCCAGGTCATTCTTAGACCTCCATTCATGAGAGCTTTTTACTGGGTCAAGTGTTGCTAGGCTCCCTCTATGTGAGGTGTTTCTGTTAAGCCTCCACTTCCCAGAAATACAGGCCGGGAAAACACAAGGTTAAGGCAGCTTGTGAATTCTTTTCGTGGACCTGTCACTACAAGCGTTGAGTGTAGTAAGGCCTCCCTTCCTTGAGAGGGCGTGTATACCAAGGCCTCCACTCGATAGAGCTTCCTCAGTTGAGCGTCGTCAGGCTTGTTACGTTCGAGAGAGCTTGTAACCATTAAAGCCTCCCTCACTGAAAGCTCCGCTTCCGGGTTCTGCTATCGCCCGGGAATAATACAGGTGTCTTCCTCGCGAAATGCTTAGAGCACCTTCTCAAAACCACGTTAGTGGTGTCTGCTCACACAATGGTTTTGAGCATTCCCTAAAATCCACACGAGTGGTAAGTGCACTACAAAAATAGGCACTTTACTAAAATCCATATTTATGGTAAGGATCCCTCCCGTAAAGGCAGGGTCCTTCTTCAAATCCCTCACGGGTTGGACCACGCAGGATAATCCTCCGTGCCCATTCTTCGAGTTGGTTCCAAAACCTTTAAGTTTTTTCAACTCCTTTGATAAGCACAGTGTAATAGGTCTCCCCTCTGTCACAGCCAACAGTACTGAGACCTTCACTCTCACAGTTATAGCAGCTAGCAGGCCCATGAGTGCCTCGCTGACTATTTTTTGGGGGAAGTGCAGTCTTCCACTCACCAAAAACTAGTGTTGTAGGCTTCTCTCCCTGGAGATGTAGTCTCGGAGCCTCCACTACACAGAGCTAGATGATAAATGAGAATTTTTCATTATTGGCGCTGACTGTGAGTATCTGCCTTTTCTTGAGCGTCGAGTGTAGTCAGGCCTCCCCTCGCCTAGAGCGTTTTCCTGAGGCCTCCACTCTGAAGAGTTTCCCTAGGGAGAGCGTCGTAGGCCTCCTCTCGTTTTAGAGAGTCTTTCTGCTGAAGCCTCCCCTCTCCAGAAGCTCCGCTTTCAGGCTCTGCTATCGCCTAGAGACTGCAAATCTGGTGATCCTCGCTATGCTCAGGGCACCCATTCAAAACCACATTTGTGGTGTTTGCTCACGCAAGTCTTTGAGCACTCGCTAAAATCCACGTGAGTGGTAAGTGCACTACTTAGGCACTTCACTAAAATCCATACTTATGGTAAGGTTCCTCCCGTAAAGGCAGGTTCCTTTCTGAAATCCTATACGGTATGGACCACGCAGGGCATTCCTCCGTGTCCATCTTCTGAGTTGGTTTTTTCAAAAAACCTTTTAGTTTTCCAACTCCAATCCAGATAGCACTGCTAGCAGGATTGAGTGTCGACGCCTTTCAGGCCTCCGCTCTCCAGAAGAGCTCCAAAACGAAGGTAATTCTGTCGCACAGGCTAGTCAGCCTCGCGGATGACCTTCAGGATTAGAGTGTAGATAGGTCATAAGACCTCCACTCTCAGAGTTCTTCTTTGCTAAGCACGGAGGTGTGTTAGGCTCCCTCCTTGAAAGCCTCCACTCTCCAGACTCCACTCAGGTAGTACTGTCGCATGGGCTATTCAGCCTCGATGAACACCTGCAGTGTTGAAGTGTAGTAGGTCTTGGGACCTCCACTCTTAGAGTCCTTCTGCTGCTCGCAGAACATTGCCAGCCTCACTCAGAGTCCTTCGTTGCCTCCAGAGATTCACTAGAAATAGGCGGTCCGACTGCACAGGCTATTCAGCCTCGCGGACCACCTCTGGTGTTGGGTGTAGATAGGTCACGGACCTCCATCCTTAGAGTCGTCCTCTGCTGGGTGCAGAGTGGTACCAGGCTTCTTTCTTACCAAAGCCGCCACTTTGCAAAAACTCCACTCAGGTAGTTCCGCTGCACATGCTATTCAGCCTCGCTGACTACCCTCAGTGTTGAAAGTGGAGTGGGTCACGAGACCCCCACTTTTAGAGTTTTCCTTTGCAAGACGCAGAGTGTTTTTCTGGCTTCCTTTGAAGCAGTCACTCCTCTGAACTCCCTGCAGGTAGTTCTGCTGCACAGGCTGTTCAGCCTCACTGACTACCCCCAGGTTTTGAGTGTAGAGGCGCCACGGCACCTCCATTCTTAGAGTTGCACCCTGGAAGGCACAGAGTGTTGCCAGGCTTCCTTTCGGCGAAGCCTCCACTCCTCGGGAAATCTCCACTTAGACAGGCCTGCTGCACAGGCTATTCAGACTCACAGGCCATCGTCAGTGTCAAGTGTAGTTAGGTCATGAGACCTCCACTCTGTAGATTCCCTCTGAGCAGAAGCTCCACTCGGGTAGTTCGGGTTGCATAGGCTATGCAGCCTCACTGAATACCCCCAGTGTCGAGTATAGGCTTTTTCCCTTCTAGGCGTGAGTGTAGCCAGGTCTCCCCTCACGGCAGGGTTATTTGAGACCTCCACTCCTAAGAGCTAGTGGATGGAATGTTGTCAGGTTTTCTCTCTTTATAGAGAGTCTTTTATGAAGCCTCCGTTCTCCAGAAGCTCCGCTTTCAGTACTTTCAAGCGTGAGTGTAGCCAGGTCTCCCCTCACTGGAGGGTTATTTTGAGACCTCCACTCCTAAGAGCTAGTGGATTGGATGTTGTCAGGCTTCCTCTCTTTTAGAGAGTCTTTTATGAAGCCTCCATTCTCCAGAAGCTCCGCTTCCCCATTTATACCTGTTAGCACTGAATGTTGTCAGGTCCCTAGAGCAGACATTCGCTCTGCTGAGACCTCCATTCCCTAAACTCCGCCCCTTATGGTCAGGGCGTTTATGAGCTCCTTCACTTAGAGAGCTAAGTGTAGTAGGCTTCCTCTAGGCCTCCACGCTTGAGAGTTGCGTGCACAGGTAGCCGAGCTAGCCGTGGCAGGTCACTGGGCCCCAGCGACTCTCGCTGAAGCAGGGGTGATTTTCCTTCTTGACTCCTCATTCAGTCAGTTTGATCACTTATCCCTCGGCATGGCGGTGTTGGGTTAAGCGTTCCCATAGTGTCCACCAGGACGCAGCGTAGAGTTCCCTCCGGAAGGGAACGTCTAGGTTACGTATGTAACCCCTGTTCCCTGAGGACAGGGAACGAGACGCTGCGTCTCAGGGCCATGCCTCGGGCCCTGCACAGACCTCCGTCCGACAAAAAGATGGTGTTGTGCTCTCAGGCACCTGCTTTTATACTAGCAGGCGCCTGTTGATGATGTCATAGGCTGGCGCCGGCCAGTGTCAGGTTCACTGTCGTTGTTCTACAGCTTGTTTCAGAACCGGTCATGCCGAAGGCAGTTCCCATAGTGTCCACCAGGACGTAGCGTCTCGTTCCCTGTCCTCAGGGAACAGGGGTTACATACGTAACCTAGATGTTTTTGTTTATTAAAGACCAAGCGGAAGACAGTGAGTTGACCTACTCTGTGTTTCAATTTGCCTTCTCAAATCACGAATTGGCTAAAATAAAATCCATAGATGTAAAATAAAAGATATAAATACTAATAGATATAAATGTGTGCTATTAGGTGCATATCCAATCGTTTGTGCAGAGAGTGCAAAACACATTTTTAGGACATGAAGGCTCAAGCTCGATCAGTTACATTTTTTTCAGTGGAAAATATGTAACCGTTATTTTTTGTCAGACATGATAAATAAATATGTAGAAAGACTTAAATTACTACTTAACGAAAAAAAACAAATAGAAAACAAAAACTGTTTTTATTATGTAGCTAGTCCGTAGAGATGCATTTCTCTCTAAAGGCGCGCGTCCAACGAGGATATGAGGAGGACTGTTAACTGCATCATCACTGACTCAGAAAACAGTAGTTTCTAAATAAATAATTAAAATATCTCCTTACTATTAGACAGTCATGGTATTTACTTTTTTCACTGTTTTGTGGCAAGCTTTAAACAAGGAACCCTTCCAAGCTGTGCTGAACGTGCGCTCAATGCTGCTGACAGGACCGTGTTTCCACCAGCGCTGCAATTTTTTTTTTAATCACCACTGAATGTCTAAAAAATAATTTTAGCCCGCATTTGATATTTGACGGACTAAAATGCAGGGCTATAATACGTCTTAAAAGTGGAACATGGAAATATAATGGATGTACTGCGAAAAAAGTTTTATACTCGACATTGTTTCCAAATCATTAAAAGTGAGATTATGGAAACGAAAATTAAATTTAGCGTGGACGGTCGGGTCGTGAAGAAAATTATTCTAAGCGGTTATATATATATATATATATATATATATATATATACATATATATAGTTTATTCTAAGGGTGTATAGTTAATATAAAGCGGGTGCGGGTGGATGCGGAATAAAACCTCGTGGGAGCGGGACTAGAAAAGCACTTTGTTACAGCCTATAGACTATTTAGATACTTCAACATCAAATAAAAAGTTATTAATAAGCATGAGCAGTTTCATTATTGTTTTCATTTTCTTTTTTCCTGATGAACTTTTATTAGACTGCATTGGAAATAGAAATGTTAAGTTAGTTTTTTTCCCCAACCGACAACCGACGTCGTTAAGTTAATATTAACTGACAAGATTGTGTGAAATTACATTTAAATTTGAACTGATTGGTGGCTGTGACACATTAAAAACAGCTAAATTCGTTTTCAGAGATTAATTTCACATAAGCAAAAAGCAGCATAAACATCAGACCATCATGCGCAGAGCTTGTGCGCAGAGAAAAACCTAAGCTGTATGTAGAAGACATAAATATGCCCATTTGTGAAATATATTTTTCTGAATGAATAATAAATTAACAAAACAAAAGAGAAAAAAATAACAAGTGCAACACCGCACAGTATGGGCTTAACAAAATGCCAAAAAGCACGACTTTGGTGGAACTCAAACACACAACCACAACCTCATCTGGGAGTCTAGAAATCCAATGTGCTATCCATTGCGCCACAGAGCCTGTAGGTATGCCAGGCTGGGCCTGTCCAGCTCAGCAGAGTGGCAAGCTGTGTGGGCAGAAAGACAGGTCCTCAAGTCTTTGCACAATTGAGGCACGGTTCAAAAACATTGAGTGTTGTCAGTGTCTCCCATGCAACAGCGAGCAAAAGCAGGTGAGAGGGTAATGTTTCAGGAGAAACCGCCTGCTGTCCTCAAGCTCCTCTGTGTCCCCTTTCGCCATCCGTTTTTTGGTAAAGCACGAGCTCGGCTGTATTGTGGCGTGCAACCAAAGGCATCGCTGGGATTCAAACGCAGGATCTCCTGTTTACTAGACTAGCCTGGCCGCACAATTGCCCTCCGGGAGGGCGGCTCAGACGATCCAGGCTCCCAGAGAAGAGGCCAGGGGTTGGCTGACCGGGCGCTGGACAGCTTTAAGGCGTCTGCCGACAACTGAGTCGGGGGGGTCTGCACAATTAATCACTCGCTATCCCTGTTTGCGTGTCGCTTTCGGACAAGCTTGCGCTTGCTGGACTGGAACGCCGCTGGGATTTGAACCCAGGATCTCCTGTTTACGAGACAGGAGCTTTAAACAAACAAACAACGGCGCCGAACCGCATGCAAGGCTGTCGAGAGGGTGACTCAGAGGGTCAAAACATCCAGAGGCGGGCCAGGTGCTGGTACGCTTAAAAGAGAATGTCTACAAATTTCTACTGCCTGAGGGCAACACTGCACAGTATGAGAGTTACCAGAAAGCCAAAAGCCACAACTCTTGGTGGGACTCAAACCCACAACCTTAGAATGGTCTCATCTGGCAGTCTAGAAGTCCAATATTCTATCCATTGCGCCACAGAGCCCAAATTGGGGAAAAGCCGAGCCGCGTGAAGGCTTACCTTCCGGGTCTGTGGCCATCCAACGGTAAGAGAGCGCGTGCTCTCTCTGCAGGAAGGACAGGCCCTCGGGTCTCTGCATAATTGCAGTGTCGTTTGAAAGGCAGAGGCACTGTAAGGGCCTCAGGTCCAAGGGAGAACAAAAAGACCCAAGCTGCCGTCTGCAAGGCACCGCTGGGATTTGAGGCCAGGATCTCCTGTTTACTAGACAGGAGCCACGGCGCCACCCCGCATGTCAGGCGTGGGGAGAGTGGATCAGAGGATGCATGAATCAACAATATGAACTTCCTGCTGCCTCCACTTGATGCAAGACAGCGATTGCCATACCTCACTGAATTGGTTCTTTTAAATATGATTGACATTTTTTTTTAAAATCAACGTACGCTGAGAACAGGAGGCCTCAAAATGGTTTCTACTGTCCGAGGGCAACACTGCGCAGAACGGGCTTAACAAAATGCCAAAAAGCACGACTCTGGTGGGACTCAAACCCACAACCACAACCTCATCTGGGAGTCTAGAAGTCCAATGCACCACAGAGCCCGTCGGCATGCCAGGCTGGGCCTGTCCAGTTCAGAAGATGTGTGGGCAGAAAGACAGGTCTGTGTACAATTGAGGGACGCTTGCTGGACTGGAGCGCCGCCCAAGGCACCGCTGGGATTCGAGGCCTCAAAATGGCTTCTGCTGTCCGAGGGCAACACTGCGCAGAACGGGCTTAACAAAATGCCAAAAAGCACGACTCTGGTGGGACTCGAACCCACAACCACAACCTCATCTGGGAGTCTAGAAATCCGATGCGCTATCCATTGCGCCACAGAGCCTGTAGGTATGCCAGGCTGGGCCGAGTGGCAAGCTGTGTGGGCAGAAAGACTGGTCTGTGCACAATTGAGGCATGCTTGCTGGACTGGAGCGCCGCCCAAGGCACCGCTGGGATTCGAGGCCTCAAAATGGTTTCTGCTGTCCGAGGGCAACACTGCGCAGTATGGGCTTAACAAAATGCCAAAAAGCACGACTCTGGTGGGACTCGAACCCACAACTTTTGAATGGCCTCATCTGGCAGTCTAGAAGTCCAATGCGCTATCCATTGCACCACAGAGCCCGTCGGTATGCCAGGCTGGGCCACTGAGGGCTTTACTTACAGATTTGCGTCCGACCAGCTAGGCCAAGTGGCACCGTGTGTGGGCAGAAAGACAGGTCCTCAGGTCTTTCCCAAATTGAGGCACGGTTCAAAAACAGGGTCTCCTATCCAAGCTCAGCTTTAATGCGGCGTGCAGCCAAACCGTCGATGGGATTCAAATGCAGGATCTCCTGTTTACTAGACTAGCCACAACTCAGGTGGGACTCGAACCCACAACCTTTGAACGGCCTCATCTGGCAGTCTAGAAGTCCAACGCGCTATCCATTGCGCCACAGATCCCAACACGGGAGCCAACAGAGCCGCGTGAAGCCTGACCTTCCGGGTCTGTGGCCGTCCAACGGTAAGAGAGTGCGTGCTCTCTCTGCAGGAAGGACAGGCCCTCGGGTCTCTGCATAATTGCAGTGTCGTTTGAAAGGCAGAGGCACTGTTAGGGTCTCAGGTCCAAGGGAGAGCAAAAAGATCCAAGACAGTGATTGCCATACCTCACTGAATTGGTTCCTGGGCACGTTTTGCTACCTTTTAAATATGATTGACATTTTTTTTTAAATCAACGTACGCTGAGAACAGGAGGCCTCAAAATGGTTTCTGCTGTCCGAGGGCAATACTGCGCAGAACGGGCTGAACAAAATGCCAAAAAGCACGACTCTGGTGGGACTCAAACCCACAACCACAACCTCATCTGGGAGTCTAGAAATCCAATGCGCCTGTAGGTATGCCAGGCTGGGCTTGTCCGGCTCTGTCTAGTGGCAAGCTGTGTGGGCAGAAAGACAGGTCTGTGCAAAATTGAGGGACGCTTTGCTGGACTGGAGCGCCCCCCAAGGCACCGCTTGGATTCGAACCCAGGATCTCCTGTTTACTAGACAGGCGCTTTGACCAACTAAGCCACGGCACCACCCCGCATGTCGAGCGTGGGGAGGGTGGCTCACAGGATGCATGAATCAACAATATGAACTTCCTGCTGCCTCCACTTGATGCAAGAAAGTGATTGCCATACCTCACTGAATTGGTTCTTGGGCATGTTTTGCTACCTTTTAAATATGATTGACATTTTTTTTAAATCAACGTACGCCGAGAACAGGAGGCCTCAAAACGGTTTCTGCTGTCCGAGGGCAACACTACGCAGAACGGGCTTAACAAAATGCCAAAAAGCGCAACTCTGGTGGGACTCGAACCCACAACCTTTGAACGGCCTCATCTGGCAGTCTAGAAGTCCAACGCGCTATCCATTGCGCCACAGAGCTCTACACGGGAGCCAAAAGAGCCGCGTGAAGGCTGACCTTCCGGGTCTGTGGCCGTCCAACGGTAAGAGAGTGCGTGCTCTCTCTGCAGGAAGGACAGGCCCTCGGGTCTCTGCATAATTGCAGTGTCGTTTGAAAGGCAGAGGCACTGTAAGGGTCTCAGGTCCAAGGGAGAGCAAAAAGATCCAAGACAGTGATTGCCATACCTCACTGAATTGGTTCTTTTAAATATGATTGACATTTTTTTTTAAATCAACGTACGCTGAGAACAGGAGGCCTCAAAATGGTTTCTGCTGTCCGAGGGCAACACTGTGCAGAACGGGCTTAACAAAATGCCAAAAAGCACGACTCTGGTGGGACTCAAACCCACAACCACAACCTCATCTGGGAGTCTAGAAGTCCAATGCACCACAGAGTCCATCGGTCTTTCCCAAATTGAGGCACGGTTCAAAAACAGGGTCTCCCATCCAAGCAAGAGCTCAGCTGTATTGTGGCGTGCAGCCAAACCATCGATGGGATTCAAACGCAGGATCTCCTGTTTACTAGACTAGCCACAACTCAGGTGGGACTCGAACCCACAACCTTTGAATGGCCTCATCTGGCAGTCTAGAAGTCCAATGCGCTATCCATTTTTTTATTTTTTTTATTAAGAAATTTCAAACATTAAAATACAATAAGATTAAAAGTTTTCCATTAAACAATACATTTTCATATCACATTCTCTATATATACATTCAGAATTTCAGAAATTTCTTTCAAATTCTGGCAGTTTCCACATCAAATCTTTTAAGACAGAACAAACGTGTGGAGTAAAAACATGATAAAAAGCATCTAAATTATTTTCACACTTAAAATGCACATACAGTCTTCCCATGTACACTTCAGTTTTCCTTTTAAACATGTTCCAAACATCCAACACAGTTTTTTCTTTTTTAGCCACAGTTCTTCTTTCCCATATTGCACTTTTCATCAACATTACCCACAGATTTATAAACTTTTTGTTTTTACACTTCTTTTCCCACCCCAACATCACCACTCTGTTCCAGCCAATTACATTTTCATTCCATTCCACAGTGAAATCCCTAATTACACATTTACATTTGTTTAAAAAGGCCTCCAATTCTTTACAATATAAAAACATATGTAAAATCCCCTCCTCTTTCTCCTGGCAAACTTTACACATTGCGTTTTGTTCCATCCCTATTTTCTTTAAAATAACCTCAGTAAAAACCACCTTATGTCTTATAAAATACTCCAAACATTCCAATTTTGTCTCCACACATCTTCCTCTCATGTTTCTCCATATAAAATCTTCTTTTAAATCTTTGAATTTTTGCACCCAATACTTATTTACAATTGGTTCTTTAAAAACACTATCCCTAAAACCACAATAAAATATTTTTACAGTACATTCTTTAAAACCAAACAATTTCTCCCCCAATTTCACATAGATGTTCTCTGTTTGCTCTTCTGCCATACTCTCAATCCTTTTAATCCACTCTTTTGGTATTGTATTATATGCAATTCTTGCTGGCTTTCCCTCCCATAAAAAGTCAAGAAAACTTTTCTTCAACCTCTGTTCCGTCCATAAAGGTATTTCAGATACATATAAAACACACCACAGCTTAGAAATCATTAAAACATTCAATATTAAAACCTTCCCCTTCAAATTTAAAGTTCTTACTTTCCAAAAATGTAATCTCTCTATTTGTTATTATTTCTTCCCACATGTCATCTCTTACTTTCCTCTCATTCTTCCCCATTAAAACTCCTAAAATCCTCATTTCTTCCACTTCCTTGAAATTAAAACATTCCATTAAATCCCCAGCTTTACCAAATCTCATATATACAGTTTTGTCCTTATTTATTTTACTTCCAGACCCTCTACAGTATTCTTTTACAACCTTCATAACTTCTTTCACGCTCTCTTTCCCTTTTACAATTATTGTTGTGTCATCAGCATATTGAAAAACCTTTCCCTCTGTCTTATTTTCTTCTATTTCTATCCCTATTATTCCTTCTTTTTGTCTAATAAGCAATCCTAATGGTTCCGATACAAGTGAATATAATAATGCTGAAAGTGGACAACCCTGTCTAATTGATCGAGTGATTTTAAAACATTTTGTTAAAAACCCATTGCATTTTATTCTTGTTAGAGCACCCCTATATAAAATCTCAATCCATTTAATAAAATTTTCCCCAAAACCAAAAACCCTTAAAACCTCAAATAAATACCCGTGTTCGACCCTCTCTATCCAAACAGTGTTTCGTTTATGAATGAACGTACGTTTTTAAATGAATCTAGTAAAATGAATTACTTTCCCATTCAGAAAGAATGTAATTTGCTTTATTCCTGAATGAATGCCATTTCGAATGAATCAAATAAATGATATGATTCAGTAATTAAATCAGTGTCTTGCCGCCACCTGCTGGCAGATCTTTTCAGTTATTTAAATCATTTAATATTTCTGTATCCAAAATGTTATATTTAAAACATTAATCTCAACATAAATTTATGAATTTGATCGCAGTCATGCCACCTCTGAACCTCATTAAACATGAAAAAATTTAAAACAAAGGTAAAAATATAAATCATTTTATGAATTCAAAAATAACATTGTAATGGAAAGGCTAGGTTTTTAATCCGATTTTTTGATTATTGTTTAGAGTGTGCTCCTAAAATGTTAAAAGTTAGGAGCACAGATGCTCCTAACAAGAAACGTAAGTGTAGAGCCCTGATTACTAGTGATAAACAAAATTACTTATCTGAGAGAGCTTGCAGACAATCATAGTTTTTTTCCCTCAGCCTTATTGCCTGTGCAATAAAATTCACTTCAAAGATTTACTTTTCATTCATAAAGCTGCCATTTCAACTCCCTAGTCTTTTAAAGATGTCTTGCTGTTATTACTGTCAGATTATTACTGTCAATCACAGCAATGACTCACGCATATTTATCTGAGTTAATGCGTATTTTTGTAAACTCGCATTTGTCATTCTTGAAATGGTATGCATGGATGTTTGGTCCTGTTAGACAAACAACTTTTCTTCAATTGTGAATGGATTGTGTAGAGAAAATAAGCAAAACCCACTCATATTAAGGCACAGCTCAGTTGACCAGAAATGACTTAGCTGGCTTGTCAAAATAAGGAAGCAATCCGTGCATATGGTCAATTGCCTTCAATTAATCGTTCAGCCCTGTTTGTTACAACATGCAACATCTCTTGTAGCTGATTAGTGCATATAGAATGTAGTTGTATGTTAGTTCTGACACTTTACATGTTTGAATGTTTTGATGTCTGATATTTTGTGCCATTAAACTGGGGTTAACTTGTTTTTTTCCACCTTAGACCTGATGACACTAAAAGAGGAGAGTGAAGTACTGAATGAAATGAAAGAGTATGAAGATTACGATTTCATAAATGGAGAAAAATCTTTTAGTTGTTCACAGATTAAAAAGACTTCCTCAATAAAAAGGGCTCAAAAGACAGGAGAGAAGCCATACACCTGCCAACAGTGTGAAAAGAGTTTCACTCAACCTGGACACCTTGGAGCCCACATGAGAGTTCACACTGGAGAGAAACCTTTACCTGCCAACAGTGTGGAAGAAGTTTCAACCAGAAAGGAAGCCTTAATTTCCACATGACAGTTCACACTAGAAAGGGCCTGTTCACCTGCCAACAGTGTGGAGTAAGTTTCACTCAAAAAGGAAGCTTTAACAGACACATGAAAATTCACAATGGAGAGCAGCCTTACACGTCTGATCAGTGCGGAAAGAGTTTCAATTATAAACGGCACTTTGAAGACCACATAAGAATTCACACAGGAGAGAAGCCTTTCACCTGCCAGCAATGTGGAAGAAGTTTCAACCAAAAAGAAACTCTTAACAGACACATGAACCTTCACACTGGAGAGAAGCCATTTATATGTGGTCACTGTGGAAAAAGTAAAAAAATAAATAAAGCAGAACGTAAATACCACATGAGATTTCACACATGAGAAACTAGTTTTATGTCATCAGTGTGACATGAGTTATGTAATAACACCAGAGAGAAGCCTTTGCTGTGCCAAAACTGTGGAAAGACTTTCTGAAACAAGACAATCTTGAGGTTCACAGCAGATTTGTGCTTTGTTTACACCTGGATTTAAAATGGGTTTTGGTTGATCAGATCACAAATACAATAAACTGTCTCTGTATCACACTCTCTTTTGTCCACTTATGGCACTTCTCTCCTCATTTTGTCAAGGGGAGGGTAAATGCATGGGATCTTTCAGATCTTCCAATCAAATATGTTTGCTAAATTTACATAATATAATCATAAGTAAGGCTGGGTAAAACTACTAAAGAGAGAAAAAAAAGGACTTAGGACACCCAGAGGGAACGGTGTTGATACACTGCCCATTCATAGCTATTGGTGCTGACAAGAGAGCATTTTGACTATCATGTACATTGATTTTTTTTTTGTTTTTTTTTTTTGTAGATACTTAAATTTTTTTTGAAAATGTTTCAATAGGAAAGACTCTGAACTCACAAAATCTTTTCTTTCAGATAAAACATCAGACATAACATTCCAATATTGCTATCGAATTGTGGTCTAATTGTATGTATACTGATCAATTGCAACTCATATCACCAATCTCTGCCAAAAAAAAAAAACATTTTTGGCTTTGATTATCATGTATATCAGAGGTCTCAAACTCAATTCCTGGAGGGCCACAGCTGAGTTTAGCTCCAACCATCACCAACTCACACCTGCTTGGAAGTTTCTAGTAATCCTGAAGACCTTGATTAGCTGGATCAGGTGTGTTTGATTAGGGTTGAAGCTAAACTGTGCAGAGCTGTGGCCCCTCAGTAATTGAGTTTGAGACCAGTGATATCATGCTGCAATTATGAGTTTTAAAGCCATTTCAGTTTCAATTTTTGATACATTTTTCTGGACGCACACGTCCAAAGCACGCGGAAAAAAGTGTCTGTCACATGGCTTGAATACTAAACTAAGTAGTCTTTCACACTGCAAAAAATGTTTTTCTAGCTTTGCTTTTTTTGTCTTGTTTCCAGCCAAAATATCTAAAAATTCTTGAATCAAGAAGGATCTTCTAGACAAGTAAAAATTATTTTCTTGTTTCAAGAAAAAACAAGTCAAAATTAAGTGCATTTTTGCTTAGAACAAGCAAAAATTCTGCCAATGAGGTAAGCAAAATTATCTTATTTCAAACAGAAAACAAGATTATTTTTCTTACCCCATTGGCAGATTATTTTGCTTGTTTCAACCAAAAATGCACTTAATTTTGACTTTTTTGCTGAAAACAACACAATTTTTACTCATTTAAAAAATCTTTCTTGATTTAAGAATTTTTTAGATATTTTGGCTGGAAACAAGACAAAAAATCTAAGCTAGAAAAGCATTTTTTGCAGTGCACTAATAAGTTTGTTAAGTCGGTTATGTCTGTGAAGTTAAACAGCTGGGAAAGAAATCATGTTTATATTAGACTGGTGTATTAAGTGACAGCAGTGTAATATTCTGTACTGATACTGCTGTTTGGGTCTATACTGTTAATATGCAGAAAATCACCCACTGCACTTGACTGAACGACTTCTGTAGCTGTAATAAGATGACATTTCTTTCTTGAATGCTGTTTTTAAATGCTCTAGTGTGAAGTTAAACATAGTGGATTGTGTGCAGTTGTAACAGAGGGGTCTGAAGTGTGGGTCCAAACGCAAGCTTTATTGAGCAAGAACAGACGTAGTCAAAATGGGCAGGGTCAGAGACGGCAAACAGAAGCATCCAAGATCATCCAAAGAGTAATATGAATAAACAGGTGACGGTGCCAGGATCAAACACAAAGGCAAGGCTAGGAAACATAACAATAAAAAACAAAGGGAAACAATAAAGGCTAAACAACAATCGGCAAAACAGGGATGCGAGGGAGTGACTTAAATAAAAAACACATGGGGGCACATGACAAAAACAACTGATGGGAAGTGAACACATGGAACAGAGGAATCAAACAGAATAAGACACACAGACAAAGGTGAAACATGGTAGATTGAATGAACAAAACATATTTAGAGTCCTACTGGAGTGCCCTCTAGTGGAGTCCATAGGCACTCCAGCTGGTGACCATAACATAGAAGCCCTCCAGGGCGGCACAGACAGAGCAGGAGCCCACCAGAGCAGAGCAGACGAAGCAGGAGCCAACTAGGGTGGCACAAATGGTGCAGAATCCCACCAGAGCGGAGCTGATAGAGCAGGAGTCCTCCAGGGCAGAGCAGACGCAGCTGGAGTCCACCAGAGCAGAGTCGGCAGAGCAGACAATTCTGAAACACACAACACCGGTAGAGACAATATGGGACATTCTGGGAAGACATTATTGGCTTCCTTCACTGTGACTTGGCAGGCAGAGTGTTCATATGCGGCCTCCATGGCCATAACAGGAAAGGCAGAGAGTTCAACAATGGCCTCCATAGCTGTGACAGGACAGGCAGAGAGTTCTTGGGCTGAGTATGTGTCACAGGACGATATCACCGTGCAAGAAGCAGATGCAGTCATCCCCATTTTATGAGGTTCTGCGGCCTCAGCCGCCGCCTCTGGATAAACTGCGATGACCTCTGTAGCCATGGAGGATGCTGCAGTAGATGAGGCTGCCTCCAAAGGTTCTGCAGCGTGAGCTGCTCCCTCTGGAGACTTGATAGTGGTGTACACGGCCCAGACTGGAGAGCAACTCCCATTATGGGAAGTGTTGTGGACAGGGGAGTCAGTTCGTGGGTAGGAAGCGTGAGGTGAATTGGCTTGGGGATTCCAGCAGAGTGTACGGAATGACAGCGTTGGTTCCTCCAAGCTAGATGCCAGACTAGGATGACGAAGGACTGATTTTAAATCAGGTTGGACGGCTGAGGTGTGACTTGGCTTTACTGGAACAACTGCGATTTGACTTGGCTTTGCTGGATCAGTTGTGACTTGACTTGGCCTTGCTGGAACAGCTGTGGTTTGACTTTACTGAAGCAGATTGGGCATGGCTTGACTTAACTGGAACAGCTGCAACATGACTTGACTTTGCTGGGACAGCTGGGACTTGATGTGATTCAGGAGGTGCTGTAGTGTCTTGACTTGACTTAGGATGTAAAACTGTGTCTTTGCTTGAATCAGGATGTGAGGCTGAATCTTAACTCTAAAGGAACAGCTGCGACAGAACTTGACCTTGAAAGAACAACTTGACTTGGCACAGGAACCACAGCTGTGATGTGACTTGACTTTGCAGGAACAGTAGTTGGTGCAGGCTCAGGAGAAGCAGACATGACGTTAACAGGCTGTGGCTTGGCAGGCCTGATGCTAGCAGGCACTGGCTTGGCTGATGCCATGACTTAAGGTGGCTGTGGCTTGACAGACATGGCGTAATCTGGTTCTGGAGCAGCAGACTTGATGTGGGCTAGTTCTGGCATCAGGACCATGGCTTGGCATACCTACATTGTTTTTTTCCAAGTAAGACATAGGCAACAAAGAATGTTGGATTGTAGAGTAATTTACAACAGCTTCAGATGTGGCTCAACCAATCAGAATCAAGGACCGAAACTGTTTTATACATTTTGGTTGGTTTGGCCTTCTCTATTGTGAATTTTAATGTGCCTGTTAAGATTTTCTTTTACAGTGAAATTCTTTCCACACTGTTGGCAGGTAAAAATGCTCTCTCTATTGTGGATTTTCATGTGCTTGTCAAGGCTTCCTCGTTGACTGAAACTGTTTCCACATTGACTGCATGTGTAAGGCTTCTCTCCAGTGTGAATTCTCAGGTGGACTCTAAGGTTTACAGGATTAATGAAACTTCTTCCACACTGACGGCACGTGAAAGAGTTATCTCCAGTGTGAATTCTCATGTGACTTTCAAGGGTTGCTTTTCGAGTGAAACTCTTTCCACACTGTTGGCAGATGAAACGCTTCTCTCCAGTGTGAATTTTCATGTGGACTTTAAGGTTTATATTTTGAATGAAACTCTTTCCACACTGACGGCACGTGAACGACTTCTCTCCAGTGTGAATTTTCATGTGGTCTTTAAGGGTTCCTTTTTGTCTGAAACTCTTTCCACACTGTTGGCAGATGAAAGATTTCTCTCCTCTGTGAATTTTCATGTGGACTTTAAGGTTTGTATTTTGACTGAAACTCTTTCCACACTGACGGCACATGAAAGACTTCTCTCCTGTGTGAATTTTCATGTGGATTTTAAGGGTTCCTTTTTGTCTGAAACTCTTTCCACACTGTTGGCAGATGAAAGATTTCTCTCCTGTGTGAATTTTCATGTGGACTTTAAGGTTTGAATTTTGACTGAAACTCTTTCCACACTGTTGACAGAGGAAACACGTCTCTCCAGTGTGAATTTTCTTGTGGACTTTAAATTCTCCTTGTTCATTGAAACTCTTTCCACGCTGAAAGCAAGTGAAAAAACTCCTAGTTCTTGCCTTCTGAGATCTTTTTTGTGCAGATGTATTTTCTGACTGTAAGGAACAAAATGATTTTTTTCCAGTTATGAGAACATGGACATTCTCAAACTGATCTTTCTCTTCAGTTTCATTCAGATCTTCTCTCTCCTCTTTCAGTGCTGTTGGGCCTAAGGTGGGAAAACAAAGAAATAATAGTTAACCCTAGTTTAATGCCACAAAGCAGGTAACACCAATCATGTAGATTCGTAATGCATGTATGCTAGATCTCATATCATGGTGTCCAAACCTGATCATAGTCTGGTGTCCTATAGAGTTTAAACTGGCTGCTATACAATTTATTCAATCTAATAATAGTTTAAGAAACCTAGATAAAGACTGATCTCAATTATGATGTAGCATTTTTATGTCTTCTAGGGGATCAAATGCAACAAATATAAGAAAGGCAGGGAAAATGGACAAACTCAACCATCAGATGAACAATTCATCACACAATAATTTTTATTAAGGGGCAATGATGTTAGCCAATCATAAAAATGGGCTGTTACGGCGAGTCCCAACCACGTTCCTGGAGGCCCCTAAACACTGCATGTTTTTCATGTATCTCCAATTAAGTGATTAATTAACTGGTTCAGGTGTGTTTGATCTGGGTCAGAGCTAAACTTTGAACAGGTTTGTAAATCTTTAGGAACAGGGTTGGACACCCCTGCACTGAGACCTAAAATGGATGACAAATGGTCAGACAAAGGAGAGATGCAAAATATGCAGTGTTGGGGCCTCAAAGAACGTGGTTGGGAACCACTGGTCTGTTACACTGAAGTGTACACACCTGGAGCACTGGGCAACTCATGCAGTTAAACTAACCTGGTTCAAGGCAGGTTAATCTGTCCAATCTGAGTCCTCTAACTCTGACCAACTGAAATGCATTGATATTACTTACCACTGACTCTCTCCCACACAATTATTTCACTTTATTATCACTTTAAACAAATGTAAAAAGGAAACGCAACTCAAATTAAAAAAAAAATAAATAAAAACCATAGACTACAGACAACTGTATTTACTGTTTTGTGCTCAAAATTTAATGATATTAATGATAATGATATTAAAAACATTACAAATCTTTAAGGCACTAAATTAAAAATGAAATCAGCTTACACTTTAACTGGAAACACATTTACTCATTTGAGCTAGTAATTAAGACTCTATTAGTCAGCTTACATTTTATTTTCATTTACTGCTATTATGAAAACACACTTATACATGTACAATTATAATTGCACATGTGTTACATTTTATGTCCAAAAACAAATATTTGAGCAAAATGTCTACTTTTCCCAGAATTATTGAGCTACTACTATATTGTGCTCAGACTGTTTAGCGTGCAGCAGCACTCGTTTACTTGTGTGAACCTCGTCCACTCCTTACAGTAAACTTGATATGTCTGCATGGCTGTATCCGAAATCGCCCCCTATACCCTCAAATAGGGCACTATTTGAGGGGACAGCCATTTTAAGTGGTGTTCGAAACCATAGTGGACATTCTCGAGTGCACTCATTCAATCCCACAATGCACCGCAAAAATGAGTGTACAAACGATGTACGCTCAACAGCTAGAGATAACCCATAATGCACTGTGAGAGTCGCGCGCCGACTGAATTCATGCGTCTCTCCAGACGATGGCGCCGCAGCTGAATCATCCATCTGTTCATTTTACAATGCGCTGGTCCATTGTTAAACAGCAAGCAATACTATGCAAAAGCGGCAGTTCTTCTGGAGCACTTAGTGTCCGAATTCACTCACTCGTTTTTATTCACTCCTTCAAGTGAACTGTACGAGTGGACTAATGTAGGGAATAGTGAATGAGGGTATAGGGGGCGATTTCGGATACAGCCCATGACTTTCTAACATTTACAGATGTAGAATATGCCCTGAGGAAAACACAACATCTCAAATGTATTAAACAGTACAAATAGATCCATAATCAACATAATGGACTGCTTAAAAACAAGCGTGCACATCAAACTGCCTTCACTCACTGAACCAGGATCACATTAGTGAGATTGTGTGACCTTAAATGGTCATTTATGGAACCACTTTAACCCAGATTGATTTGTTATTTAATCTCAAATCAGGTTTTGGACTTTAATGCCAGCTTCTCTTAGCCTAGAATCTAGACTAGTGTTAATTTCGTCACCTATTTTTAATTTAGTCTTAGTCTTAGTCTTGTGCCAAATGTCCTTGTTAGTTTTAGTCATATTTAGTCATTCACATATCTTTTTTTGTTAGTCAAGTTTTAGTCGACTAAAAGTCTCGTCATTTTAGTCTAGTTTTAGTCAAAAGAAAACTCAAGGTATCTTAGTCAAGTTTTAGTCGACTAAAAGTCTTTTAATTTTAGTCTAGTTTTAGTCAAAAAAGAAGTCAATATATTTTAGTCTAGGTTTAGTCAAAAAATTGTAGTCTTTTTTTAAAATAACACATTATTACTGAGATTATTACTGATACACATTTCAGTAAAAAAAAGTGTTTCACATATCTCAAACATTGGTTAAATGTCATAATTACCTGACAAAATACACTTGTTGAATGATTTTTGTTGAATGCAAATGTTAAACGTGTCTGGTTTTCAATTTCTGATTTAGGAGACACATTCACAAATGATTAACCCTTTCAATGGTGAGTTTAAAATATTCTAGCGGACCCCTGAGAGTGAGTTTTTTTTTTAAGCGACCATTATTTTAGAACGTTCCTCCTTATTGTTTCCATGGCGACGCATCAAGCTTGTCACGTGACACAACACAGACACAATAACACTGTATGACAGATAGATCGCTTTTATTTCGTTTTTCCTTTTTTATCCAGAATACTCACACACTTGCTTACCATGCCATGAACTATCTAATATTCCGATTCACAAATATGTGTGAATTAGTATGTTTCGTCGTTTAAAACCCTATATAAATGATCTGGATCGTAATCTGTAACGTGAGATGGGCGCGGCCATGTTTGTTCGCGCTGCCGTTCAGAGTCCTGTCAGCCGTATTTACAGCACATATACATTCATCTGTCTCTCCCGAAATACATGCAAGTAAGTGGCTGGTGAACTAGAAGAGGAATAGAGTGAACTTTTTAGTTACTAAGCCTATGTATGTGATATGAATAAAACACATCGGCAAATTATATTTGAATAGATTGTTATTTGCTGCTTCCATAGACCTATGTGTGTATTTTACAAACTCTAAATGTCTCCTTTTACTAGTACTTATGTGTATTTAAATGTCTGAAACCTAAAATAAGCGTTATGTGGTTAAAAACACTGCATAGTTGTGATTAAATGACAAGTGCAGAGCTCGTCCGTCTCTGGCTCAGCGCCAGCCAGCGCGCCAAAGCGCAGTTTGAATATTTTAAAGCCGTAACAGCTGATGAAAAAGCAGAGACGATTGTAGACGAAAATGAAGAGAGATTTTATCTTAGTTTTTATTTTATGCAAAACATTTTCGTCTCGTCTTTTTTCGTCAACAATAAGGCATGTTAATTTAGTCTTAGTCAGCGTTTTTGGACAGTGGTGCAGTCTTGTCATCGTCTCGTCTTAGTCATGAAAAAAAAGGTCGTTGACGAACATATTTCGTCTCGTCTCGTCTGACGAAATTAACACTAATCTAGACGCGCCCCTAGCGGCAGCAAATTACATTTGCTTCCAAGGGCAGTCTAGTAACTCTCCGTTCACTTGAGATTTCCAAAAATCCAAAATCGACCGGGCCAATCACGAGTCAGTGGGCGGGTTTAACATGATGACGACTGACCTGCGACCATAAGTTCCGTCCATAGCGAACAACTTTCTTTCGAATCGGCTTTGGCCGCCACTCTGAAAGACTTGAAGTTAAGCTTTTCTTTGAGAAAATAACATGAAACTGCACTGAGGTCGTTCTTACAAAAGAAGGATGTATTTGGAGTTGACTACGTCACTTTCTTCGTTGCTCTGATTGGTTGTAGCGCTATCCTATTGCGTGGAGAGGGAGTTTGAAAGACAATCGTTTATCCCACCCCTCCGGCTGAGCCCTGTCTATGGAGAGTGCCCAGACCCTACATTTATGTGGGTCTGGCTTGTCAGGCTAAGCTTCTCTTAGAGTCTTTTTGAAACAGCCCCAAGAGCTTGACATAACATAACATAAAATGAGTTAAGGTTAGGAGACACTGCCAACTAAACCATAAGGGCAGTCATGATTGGAGCTCCAGGGAGAAGCTTACATATAGAAGCATAATACACCTGGTATGGTTGCCTCACGAAGCTCCATGGAGCAGAGGACTTCATTCTGAGAGATAAGAGGTGGACCCAGATGTTTTCTTTGGGAGCGATGTGCTAATAGGAGACCCTCGAGAGCAGGGTGGTGAAACATCTGTCCTGGAGAGCCACAGACCTGCAGAGTTTTGCTTCAACCCTTAATCAAACACACCTGACCAACATAATCAAGGTCTGAAGGGTTACTAGAAAGCTACAGGCAGGTGAGTTTTAATTTGGGCTGGAGCTGAAATCTGCAGGACGGTGGCTCTCCAGGACCAGAGTTTGTTCCCCCTGCTCTAGAGTGAATGGAGTACTGCCAAGCTCAAAGACAGGAGCAGCCTAACAGGGAGGGGAAAAAAGCCTAAGAACCTACACAGACTGGAGTATGTTTGCTTCTCAGGCCACCTGTGGCTCTCACACGGACATTGACAGATACACTTCCTCTGTTTTGGATTACATTAATACTACCATAGACAGTGTTACAACCCAGAAACAGATCACCACATACCCAAATCAGAAACCATGGATGAACAAGGAGGTGCGTCTCCTGCTGAAAGCACGCAACACTGCCTTCAGATCAGGTGATGCACAGGCCTACAGCACTTCCAGGGCTAATCTGAAGAGGGGCATCAAAAAGGCCAAGCACTGCTACAAACTTAAGCTAGAGGAGCACTTTTCTAACTCTGACCCTCGACGCATGTGGCAGGGCATTCAGGCCATCAGCGATTACAGACCCAGCCACTCCACCCCCACAGCCACTAACGTCTTCTTCCTGGATGAGCTTAATGACTTTTATGCTCGCTTTGAGAGAGACAATACAGACACTGCCACCAAGATCGTTCCCTCAACCGACGACTCACCCATCACACTAACCTCATCTGATGTACACACCGCACTGAGCCAGATCAACGCGCGCAAGGCTGCTGGACCAGACGGTATTCCTGGCCGCGTACTGAGGGCATGTGCAGAGCAGCTCGCTGGGGGTATTCACAGACATTTTTAACATGTCCCTTGCCCAAGCAATTGTTCCCACATGTTTTAAATCCACCTCCATTGTGCCAGTGCCAAAACACTCCAACCAAACATGCCTGAATGACTACCACCCTGTAGCACTCACACCCATCATTATGAAGTGCTTCGAGCGGCTGGTCCTCTCACACCAGTTTGCCTACCGTGGCAATAGGAGCACAGATGATGCAGTCTCCATAGCGCTGCACTCTGTACTCACACACCTGGACAATACAAACGAGAAATATAGTAGAAACGCTATGTGAATGGCAGTAAATTACTGAAATCTGACATAAAAAAAAGATTTTTATTTAATGTATTTTTTTTTAATCGGGACTTTTATTATGTATACGAATCCGCGATCAACCTTGAACCCGCGCATCATAAGCACCGGCGGCAAGCACCTGCCAGCGCACATGGGGTCTGTTCTGCACCCTTTATCATCCATCTCCTCAGAGACGAAAAGTGTGTCAAACCATGTAGTTTATTGGCTTTTTTTCTTGGGTTTATTCAGTGAGGATTTTGAGCCGTTCAATGTGGCATGTGCAGAGAACACACGCGGCCTTGTTACCGAGTTCCAAAAATTCTAGAGTGTGTCTGAGTTTTTAAGTACGGATTCCCCGCGGATCCCCATCTTTGCCACTGTATTAGACAAAGCCTGCGAGGTAGTGAGGTACTCGTATGATTTCGACGGGGTCGTCATCCACCTAGAGGATGTGAGCTGCCTGAAAGCTGGGCTCCACTACCTCTTCGTGGGCAAAGTTGACCCATCGAAGGTGATCAACCACTGGCACATTCTCAGGAAGCACCTGGACTTGACCGCCTACACTGCGGAGGGCATCATGTCCTTCCGCAGGTCGATGGGCAGCGTTTTGGCCTATGTCGACGGTGGCTACTTTCTAAATATAAGTTGCGTGCCGGTCGACCCGAACAATGTTCCGGAGCGATATTATGGCGAAGGCGCACGCCATTGGCATGATCGACGGCGTCTACAGTAACTGCCTGCGCGCGACTTGGCCAGAGCCAGCATCATAAAGAATGACCTCGCCAACCTGACGAAGATGGACGTCCTGGATGGCGACCAGAGGTTTGTGCTTGACCTCCTCGTGAGCTCAGTCAAAGATGTGAACGTCGACGTGGACATGGGCATATACCCGACACTCACCAAGTTCGGGCAGAGGGACAGAGGGTGGTTCGACCTGAGGCGGCTTGTCGACACGCGGGGAGTTGCCGACATGTCATATCACGTGGCCGTCAACATCCTCCCCTCTAGCGACGGGACCGTCAACCTCCTGTGGTCACGCTGTGGGCTGCAGGAGGTGGTGGGTCAGCGGGGGACCCTGTTCTCCTCTTATTCCATGACTGAGACGGCGAACTTTCAGAGTAACCTCGACCACCTGCCCATGGACGTTGACCCGAGGCTCATGGACGTCATGCTGAGCCAAGATGTCATGGTCAACTTTTTGCAGCTGTACACCGTGACGCCCCATTGCCACACGCCGGCCACGGCGAAGCACCCGGTGAGCCGCGTCGTGACCATGTGCGACATGCACAATGAGCGACACCGGAGGACGATCAACGCTTTAGCAGACCGGTAAGTTGGGCATCCATGCACAAGAGCACGTGTGTTTATAAAACTACACCTGTATTACAGAGTAACGGAGAGAGAGTTATCGTGAACGAATGTGATAGCGAAACATTCGAAAAAAAATGTAACACTAAGAAAAAACACACACACACACACACACACACACAAAGAAGAGCATCGAAAAGCCGTATTTAAAGTAACTGTATTATCTTCTGTCCTAATGCAGGTACGTGGCACACGCAGATGACCTCACGGCGAAGACGGTGACCCAGGCCTACGCCAGGTTCGAGGGGGTCTTTCTGGTCAGGCCCCAATTTCACGAGGTGCTTCACCTTCAATAAAATCCTCATGCTTTTGCTTATAAGGTTTTTCATGATCTGGCACCTCATAATCTCTCTGACCTTTTAACCCTGTACACACCAGCACTTGATATCACACACACACACACACACACACACACACTCTCTCTCTCTCACACACACACACACACACACTCACACACAAACACAGACACACACACAGGCACACTTCAAAGTCAATTCTAAGTGCTACTGTAAGGTTTGTTGATACTTCTAAACATAATGTTTCTGCTGCGTATGCTACCTAAATTATTGATCGTCTAAAAACCTAGTCATGGTTATTGTTATGTATATTCTTACCCGTTTGGTACCAATTATTTTGAGTTATTGAAATTTGATTTGGTTTTGGTTTGAAATAAATGATTTAATACTTAAAGGAGCCGTATGTAGGATTGTGGCCAAAACTGGTACTGCAATCACTTTCAAAATACTGTAGAACGATGTATCCCCTCCCGCTCCCCCCTGACTCGAGGTTGCCAGCTAAGCTGCAGGAGTAGGCTGCTAGGAGCTTCCAACGGCAAGTGATGAGTCCTACACAGTAATTTGTTTTTCTTCTGTTAATTATGCTTATGCTTCACGAGAGATGTTTTGCGAAGTAATTATGTATCGCAGAAATTTACAGATGGCGATTAGCCAAATATTTCGTAAAGATGTAGGCTACTGTAATACCACATTTCAGTCGGAACATAGGTTGTTTTCATACCCTGCTAGTGGTGCGATATAAAGCTTTTTATGAACGCATTTAGCACGGCCGACCGCGGAAAATCCACTGTGTACGCAAGCAAAGTTAGCCAAACATAGATGAATCTAACCTGTCCAGGAGAAAACTACCAACGATGGCGTCTGTCTTCAAATTCTTCTCCGTTTTCAGCCGTCTCCGTCTTTCAAAGGCATCTCCTATACAAATCCTTGTTTTATTTCGGACTTTGTCACGACGTATTTCGGATTCATAATGAGGTCTTTTACGTTTCGTAACGTTATACATGTTTTATCCGACACGCTCGTATAGCCGCAGCTGTAACAGAGCTGGCAACCCGGATCAAGAAACTCTACTGACTTCGTGATTGGTAGATAGCTGGAGGGTGGCGCCTCAGACCAAAACACAAAATGACAACAATAACATCAGTCGTGGGCTGCAACTCTCAATTTTAAATGACAATATCCTGGCCGGACCACTGTTGTCAGTGATATAAGTATTTGAAATGAACATGATTTCTTAATGTCTAGTGACATGTCAGGGCCATTTTATGATTAACTGACATAAATTTCTTACATACAGTTCCTTTAATATTTGTATAGTCTTACCTAACACAGATATATATATATATATATATATATATATATATATATATATATATATTTTTTTTTTTTTTTATTACAATTTTAACTTTTGATAAAGTCAAAAAATCAAATTCGTTTTATACAGTGGTTCATAGAGTTTAGCCTAAATGCAGCCATCCAGTGCTACAGCCATCTAGTGGTTATTGATATTATTGTTTTTTGTTCATTTTATACCAACATTAGAACACCGGGTGCCGCCACTTCAAGTCACTTCATCTTTAGCTTTTAGCTCTCTGAACTTACTGGGTTGATTTTTAAATCAAGTTAAATAAATATTTAAACTAACATAAAAATAAGCAGAATTTACATATAAAATGTTGTACTTTTAGAGGTAAATAAATTCATAAATAACACAAAAATAAGAAATAAAAAACAACAAAAAACAAACATAAATTGATAGGTTTTTTAATTGAAGATAGTGATATAACATTTTATAAAAAAAATAAAATAAATTGGATCACACATGAGACCCTTTTTTTGCCCACATTTGTCCACAAACTAAGGGCTGTAATGTGAGTACGGCTTGAGGGTTAAAGCTTATTTGTTGATGCCGTTAAAGATACGATACTGTTGATAGTATGGTTTTATTAGGCATTTTATTTTTGTCTACTTTCATTAACGCGTTGCATGTATAATTGTATTTTGTACCTTGTTCCTATTCTGTGAAGCGCTTTGAGATGCTACAACGATGCTATAAATAACGCTTATTATTATTGTTATTATTATTGTTCTTACCAGGTCATGGCGGCCTCCGATTTCTTCGCAGAGCCTATGCTCGACCGCTTGCTGGAGACAGTGCCGATGCTTGTGCCTTTCCGACAGCAAGACGGCATCAGCCTCCAGCACGTGGTGCACGCGGTAGCCAGCTACCTGAGCGGGTCCCTCCATGACCTACTGGACTATGCGTGCGGCATGGGGGGCTACGAGAAATACAAACACTTATGCACAAATGCTGTTTGTTGATTTCAGCTCAGCATTCAACACTTTCAGACACTCTAAGTTAATCCCTAAACTTAGAGACCTGGACATTAACATTTCACTGTGTAACTGGATTATGGACTTTCTGACCAATAGACCTCAGCATGTTAGGTCAGGCCACATCTCCTCCACTACTCTCACGCTCAACACTGGTGTACCACAGGGCTGTGTCCTGAGCCCCTTCCTCTACTCCCTCTTCACCCACGACTGCAGGCCTGTGTATGGATCTAACACCATCATCAAGTTTGCAGACGACACTACGGTGATCGGTCTCATCAGCAACAACGATGAGACTGCCTACAGGGAGGAGATTCAGCACCTGGCCACGTGGTGCACAGACAATAATCTGCTCCTTAACACCACCAAAACCAAGAAGCTCATTGTGGACTTCAGGAAGGGAAGAAGAGGTTCACACGAACCCATCCACATCAATGGGATGGCTGTTGAGTCTGTTTCATCTTTTAAGTTCCTGGGGACCCACATTTCAGAGGACCTATCCTGGACTACCAACACCTCCAGCCTGGTCAAGAAGACTCACCAGTGCCTGTTCTTCTTGAGAACACTTAAGAAGAACCAGCTGTCCTCAGCTTTCCTGGTGAACTTCTATCGCTGCACGATAGAAAGCATCCTTACGAACTGTGTCACAGTCTGGTATGGAAGCTGCTCTGTTGCGGAGCGTAAGGCACTGCAGCAGGTGGTGAAAACTGCCCAACGCATCATAGGGACTCCACTACCAACCGTTGAGGACATTCAGAAGAAGCACTGTTTGCGTCGAACACGCAGTATTCTTAAGGATTCCTCTCATCCCGCCCACAAACTGTTTTCTCTCCTGCCTTCCGGCAGGCGTTTCAGATGCCACAGGACTAGAACCAGCAGACTGAGGAACAGCTTCTTTCCCAGAGCTGTCTCCTTATTGAACTCTGCCCCCCTCTGACACCTCTGCCCCCCTCACACACCCCACACTCTCCCCACTACCATTGCACTACTTAATATTCATTGCACTACACTGTACATACCCATTTGTAAATGCACATTTCCTTTGCACATATACATATTGTAAATCTGTGATAAATCTATATCTACACGTCTATTTGTAAATTCTGCTTTAGTAAACAGCAACCTGTATATTATGTTCAAATCTACCTGCAATTTACATTATAGTTAATAGCAACCTGTATATTGTGTTCATCTATTTATACATTCTAATTGTAGTTAATTATCATCTGTGAATTATGTTCACAGTACTTCATCTGTAAATATTATTACTTCATCCGTAAAATATTACTCATAGCTTCCCCCTGTACATATCTCCCATTAGTGCACTTATAACTTATAAATTATACCTTTATCCTGCACTTGCTGCTTATTGCACTCCTGGTTAGACCTAAACTGCATTTCGTTGCCTTGAATCTAATCTAATCTAATATGACTGCGCACAGAGCTCATAGACAAAAGACCTTAGCTCTCAGATCAAGAGAACAATGCTCCATCCGAGACTGGTAGCTTTATCAGGCTTAACATGCTGACAAAATGAAAATGACATTGAAAATTTGAAAGCTGAAGATTCATTCACTGATGAAATGCTGCTGTTTCTTAGAGACTCACACCAGTTCTGTTGTGGATTGTGTTGGATCTATTATTGCTTTGTTGTAAAATCTGATAATATTGTGTTTAAAATGTAGGCTACATTTAAAATGTTAAATGTTCACTTAATATTACCTTTTTGTTTAACTTAGAAAATCAACATTTGAAATCATTTGGATATTCAGAGAAAATTGCACTCTTGCTCATATTTTAAAGATGAAAAGCAGTAAGTCACACTGTATGTTTCTGTATCGAAGAGTTTCTTAAATCAATATCTATGTACAGTCTGTCAACATTTGATCTTCATGCTATTAAGTGCTTCAAATCTACTTTAAAGACACAATGAACAGCAGCATGATTTGCTAAAGCAGCACTCTGTGGGCGTTCAATCATACGTACGTTGCTGGTGTGGATCCAGTCAGGTTTCACAGCAAAAATTAGGTAACTTTATGTCATTTGACCATTTACTCCCATTTAACTGTTTTTATAATAAAAGTGAAATTTTGCTTGTCAGAAATACTTGCTTTAATGTTACTTTAAATTGGGGCACTTTAAGCTCAGCATTTTGTTCACGTTCTCCTCCATCAGTTTGAGAACCACTGGTTTATACTGTTCTCATGGTAAAATACAGAACCTTCTTTATAAATATGACCTACTGCTCCACTCTGATGCTCCTGAACAGCCATCATCTATTTATTTACTTAATCATATTAATATTATTTGAATTATTTTCTTAATTTCTTCTCTTTATCTATTATATATATTGTTCCTTCTTCTTTTCCCCTTATTCCCTCCTTTTTTATACACTGTTAAATGTTTCTGTTAATTTACACCCAAATTTCAACATGATTAACCTGTTATTTTTAATAACTGCACCTTACTGTCAATTTTAGTAAATATATGTTAAATAACACCTCATTTTTGTTATTTAACACCACATTGTTAAATAACACCTCATTTTTGTTATTTAACCGCAAAATCGAAAACTCAAGATGTCGGATAGAGTTAGATGGTCTGGTATGTAACGTTATGGAGATAAATGCTGATATGCAATTTTATGCTTATTATAAAAAAGTTATAATTTATCAGTGGAGAAGTTAGCAATTTCATTTCGTTTTTTAGGTTGCTAAACAACGACTGATTCAATCAATAGTCGACGGTGCAAATCCATTACTAACAAACTAAATATTGTATGCATTTACTGAATGAAGATTAGACAAATTAAACACCTGATTTCTTGACTGCAAATGTTATCAAGAATAATCTTGCATAGCCTATTCCACAGACAGAAATAAGAAAGTTTGCGGTGTTTTCTGCGCATACGCAAATTTGTTTTGTTATCGTGGGTGTAATACCCTTTTTTTAATGCAACCATACACTTCCACTTTATTTGGCGCCACTATCGGAAATAACATGTTCATACAGTATTTTTTTGCATTCTGGAGTGGGAACCGGTAGGAGCGTAGAAGGCGGCATTTGAACCTGCAAGCAACGAACACGGAGATCCATGTCGGAAGATCGCGGTGGTTACATCGACCAAAATCACAATAATCCGGTGAGATTAAAGAATTTTTTGAAAGTCATGCATAATTTTAATGTCTATCAGTGATGCTGATGTAACGTTATACTAAACGCCACGGATTTACACGACATGAATAACTGCTAATGAGCCAAGGTGATTCAAGCTAGCGATAGTTTGTCCATTAATTTTAGAAACAACGCTATTATTTTAATGTCCATTTATGTATACGATTAAATATACAATAATAGGCTAACGTTAGGCCTATAAAGTTTAAGTAGCATTCCCGTTGTAAAGTTTGTGTGGCATTCTTGCTATGTGCACGTCTGGTTAAAGCAGATTCATCCTGAAAATCAAACGGCTAACATAAATCTATTTACTGATAGCTGTCTATGATGCTAATAGTTGGTCTAAGACTGTATAAATACAGTATCAAATTTGATGAATTCATGTCAGCTGCTCGTCTTTGATGGATTATAGCTGTTTGGGCTACCAGACATGCTGGTGTGACTATTTTTATATATCTCATTCTATCTATATATCTATCTATCTCACTCAGTGGTAGTCTTATGTCATTAATATTGTGTTTAATTTGTTCTATGTCCTAGGCATATGCCACTGCAGCTGACCTTGAGAGTTTCTCTCTCCTGCAACTCCTCGTCTGATACTTCTTGGTAAGTTGGTTTTAGATAAGACAGTTGGCTTTAGTGTTGTATGTGGTGAATTCAATGGTATCAAACTAAACTGTATTAAAAATGAAAACTAAAACAGAAATTTGACAGTTAAAACTTTTCTTTTCAACTTTGTGACAGGGTTGGTGTTTTTTTTTTGTTTTTTTTTCCTGTTTTTACATCTTTAACCTATAGTACCAGGAGGAGGCAGCCTGCACGCTTGAATTCATCCAGAGGTAAGATATTGTCTGTTAACACCTGCATTTTTTTCTGGCCTATAGCTGTGTCTCAAGCATGGTTTCAACAGGTCTGGTGATGGGATTTTGCAATTAACTTTGATTTAGAGAGTTGAAATCATCCCGAAAAAGAAAGTTAAAAAGTTTTAGTGCAGCTTACAATAGTCACAGAGGCAAGAAGATAGTGCATGTTGAGGATAGTTCATACATTTGTTGTCTTTGTTGTAATTTTTCAGATGCTTTGTGGGTATAAACCCAGAAAAACTAACAAAGGCTGCAAAGGGGAAGAAAAGAAGAACCGTCAATTCACACACCAGCCTCTTGCGCAAGCTCATGGACTTTCAGTGGGATTTCATTTGAAAATGGTGAGTAAGATGTATACATTGCACACATGTTCAAACAGCAAAGACTCAGGAGGCTGGGGAAATTCATTCTAATGTTCATTCTCAACTGCCTTTCAAAGTTACAATGCTGAACTCCTCTTTCATGCTCTTTTGCCATTCTTTTTTGTTCTTTCAATGAATTGTACTCATCACACCTTTAGTTAGGTCAAGTCATTTGATATAATTTTGGATTAAACATGTGAAACTATGAAACTCATCTCTCTCTCTTTCTCTCTCTCTTATACAGACCCCAAGACTTTGCAAAGGATCCTCATTGTGTGCTTTGAGAAAATGGTTAGTGTTCTAAGCAGTGAAAGTGTTTTTATTGTTTATTGCTCTTTATTGATGAAGAGTTCCATTAAGTGTTAAAGGATAACTGTTGCCAAAATGCAACCTGGGCTGTTTTTTTTTTTATTTTACTGTAAACGAGACAAACTTATACCTAAAAGCATAATTACGACAAACGAGACGTTTTTTAGATTGACTGTGATTTAGTTTTTTTGGTCAGTGGCCGGTGAATGGGAGAACTAGGGGCATGTTTTTGAGCGTATCAAAATCAATAATCTTTACAACACTAAGAAGGCTGGACACACCATGAAACTTTGCTCGAAGTATCGCCTGGGTCTCTACACATGAACTCCATCATTGACAACATTGTTTTTGTACACAGAGTTTACTAATAAGAACGTTTTTGAACAACTCACTTTCACTGTTTGAGTCTCCGTCTTGCCAGTCAAGAAGTATCGATCTCCGAATGCGACGTAATACTGAGGGGTGTGAAGATGGATAGCTCCTAAAGCATATTTCCATGTAAATGCACGGCTAATTCGTTGTTTTGTCGTAAGTGAAAAACAATATTAACCTTCTAGTTGTAAAAAGAGCCTCATATAAGAAACATTCACATATAAGAATCTCACACTCTGAGATTGATTCCTCTTGACTGGCAAAATGGAGACTCAAACAGTGAAAGTGAGTTGTTCAAAAATGTTCTTTTTAGTGAACTGTGTGTACATGAACAATGTTCTCAATGCTGGAGTTCATGTGTAGAGACCCAGACGATACTTCGAGCAAAGTTTCATGGTGTGTCCAGCCTTCTTAGTGTTGTAAAAATATCGATTTTGATACGCTCAAAAATATGCCTCTAGTTCTCCCATTCACCGGCCACTGACCACAAAACTAAATCACGGTCAATCTCAAAAACGGCTCGGTTGTCGTAATTATGCTTTTAGATATAAGTTTGTCTCATTTACAGTATAAAAAAAAAAAAAAAAACAGCCCAGGTTGCATTTTGGCAATATTTATCCTTTAAGTATTGGTTTGAATGTATTCATACTTGTTGAATTTTAATGGTTTAGGTAACTGTAAGTGTTGAGGTTCAGTATTTTGTTATAATGAACAATGTATTTGGGTTTAAAAATGTATTTGCTACTTTTTAAGCCATGAACATGAGAAAATGAGATTTGTTTGTGATTAATCTGAGCCTATGTGTAACATTTTTATGTGACCAGGAGGAGTCACAGTGTATATCCTTGGTTTGAGTTTTTTAGCTGAATTTTAGCAGCAGTTCAGGGATCATTAAATGTTGAGGTTTAGGGCCCTATCTTGCACCGACGCAGCGAAGAGCCAAACGCAAGTGTCTTTGCTAGTTTAAAACAGACACCGTTGTTATTTTCCGTTCAGCGACCACAGATGTCAGCAATGAAGATGATATCCGTGATTGGTCTGATCCATGTGTGCCTACATTTGTATGTGTTTACCTATCAGTGTTTGTATTACAATAAAAAAAGTTAATTTCAACACGGAACTATTTGTTTTCTTTCACTTAAGTGTTATCTGATGGATTATTCCAATTCTTGTATTATCTCAAGCTAGAATATGTCTATAACAATCAGTAGTACACGTTAATATGCTAAACATAATTAATATTTAATGGAAACAAAATAAATGGTGATTTAACAGGAAAATAATGGTAACACTGCTGCCAGTTATTTCCTGTTTTATTCTGTGATTCACAGTAAATTCCTGTTGAAAAACATTACGGGGAGTGCACTGTAAAAAAACATTTACAGTAATTAACTGTTAAAATAACAGGAAAATAATGGTAACCCTGCTGCCAGTAATTTCCTGTTATTTAACAGGGAAATAATTAACAGTGTATTTTTATTAGGGATGCATGATATTTATCGGACAGATAAATTATCGACCGATATGGGTAAAAATGACGTAATTTTTATTGCTCCGATAAATAAATGAAACCCGATCCGATAAAGTACTTTTGCTGGTAAATCAATTAATCAGTCTGGTTTATCTGAGATTCATCTGCTTTCCGAGTGCAAGTGACTGCAGCTGTAAAATGCAGTGACTCTCAGCCTTTGTCGCGTTTAATACGTCATCACCTGTCGTCATCATCGCCTTCGCAGGTCTGGAAGTTTTTCACGGTGACAGAGGAGCACAATGCTACTGCTATTTGCAACACATGTTTAGCAAGGATTCCGAGAAGAGGTAAAAAGCCGTTAAGTCTTAACAATCTTATATCTCACTTCAGAGGTCGTCATCGCGGTGAATCTGTTTTAGGGGCCTTTCACATGTCGCGCATAAAAAAGCGTGGAAAACGCTGAAGCGCCGCCTTCTCTTTCTTTCCAAACCCAAAGTCTTTGCCAAACCGCTCTGTAGTTTGAGCTCCAGTGGCGTCTCCATAAAGACGCGGTAGTTTCAGCAAAGAATAAATAGATTTTCAGCATTAAAAATCGCTTGCAGTAGCTCTGTTATCAAATTTATTTAAAAATGTTTATTCCTGTACAGTTTTGATAAGCTGTTTCTCCACCTTGCCAGTGCTTTCAGTGTTTTTAAGGGAAAGGATGAAGCTGATTGGTTGGTTCATGTCACATGACCTGCGTTGCACTTGTAGCATTCTGAAGAGTTCAGAGTTTTTGTCTCTATTCTGATGTTTTATTCCTCGCCTTGTACGATTTGCTGCTGCACACATTCATAATATGATCAATAAGAATGGACTGCATGTAAGCTTTACCACAGACATTTGGACATCTGACTTTACTCCATGATGCACTTTTCATTTTTTCCAGGTTGACAAAATGTCAAAGCATTTTATTTTATTTATAATTGTGGTGCCTTACACAAAAAAATAAAAACATTTTTGAAGAGTCAGGACTGTGTGCTATGATTGTTAGACCCAGATATATAATATAAATTTCATTAGTTTATCTTAGATTTTGTATTCTCCTGTGTGCACAAAATTGTCATATAAAAATATGAATGTATTGGTTATCGTTATCGGTATCGACCAAAAGAAGGACTTAATTATCGGCTATCGGTATCGGTTAGATTTTTTCATATCGTGCATCCCTAATTTTTATATATACAAGATATAGAAGTGTACAACTAATACATTACAATCTTACGCCTCACATAATTACAACTAAATTGTTTGTGGTTTGTTTTGGCTTTTTTTTATTGTCAGACTTGCTTTATATTTGCAGCACTGTTTGGAGACAGCATGCAGATGCAGTCACCAAATATGATTACTCACATTTCAAGCTTTGTGCAAAATTATTATTATTTATATATACATATATATATATATATATATATATATATAGACTAATTCCATACTATTGTTACAACTGAACCAGATGCATGTCTACACACATTATTCATTAATATCTTTAATTTCAGCTTTGAGAATAAAATCCAAGATACCTGATGATGTTTGTTCGTCAGTGTCTTCATGTTTGACTCTGAATGTTTCTTCAATCTTAATGTCTTCATTCTCCTCTTTAATAAACACCATCTTTATAATAGTGTGTCACATGGATCATCGGCAGCCATATCACCCTGTAGCCCAAGACTGGTCGCCCACTGAAGCTAAGCAGGGTTGAGCTTGGTCAGTACCTGGATGGGAGACCTCCTGGGAAAACTAGGTTGCTGCTGGAAGAGGTGCTAGTGAGGCCAGCAGGGGGTGCTCACCCTGAGGTCTGTATGGGTCCTAGCACCCCAGTATAGTGACGGGGACACTATACTGCCAAAAAGCACCGTCCTTCGGATGAGACGTTAAACCGAGGTCCTGACTCTCTGTGGTCATTAAAAATCCCAGGATGTCTTTCGAAAAGAGTAGAGCATCCTGGCCAAATTTGCCCATTGGCCTCTGACCATCATGGCCTCTGAATCATCCCCATATTCCAATAGGGGTTATGCGCAACAGGCTTCCGTTTTCTGCTAAACAGGTCTCGTTGCTTCCGGTTCACGCGTTTTGCATATGCCTCTTTAAATATGAACATGATTTACTCAAGATTCCTTCAAAGTAGACACTAAAAATGATCATAACCAATGTCCATCACATATGTGGATTGATATATAAAAGTTTTTAATTTTTATTCTTTTCACTAACATTTATATATAAATATCGAATGAAACGTCCACAGTAAACAGCTGGCTTGTTTAACTGATTACCTTAAAAATCCGTCGATATCGTTACCATTATTTATTACGGCTATTAACACGTTCTCCGACAAGCGGAAGCAACGAGACCTGTTTAGCAGAAAACGGAAGCCTGTTGCGCATAACCCCTATTGGCTTCATCACTCTGTCTCCTCTCCACCAGTAAGCTGGTGTGTGGTGGGCGTTCTGGCGCACTATGGCTGCCGTCGCATCATCCAGGTGGATGCTGCACACTGGTGGTGGATGAGGAGATACCCCTGACACTGTAAAGCGCTTTGAGTGTCTAGAAAAGCGCTATATAAATGTAATGAATTATTATTATTATTATTATTATTATCTCAGTTGCTTCAGCAGGAGTTTTTCTGTGTTTGAACACTTTGTCCTGTTTAAGATGAGAATAAATAATAGAAAGAAAAATCAATGCAAAGTAAATCTCTGTGTGCGTCTCAATCAGCTCCTAGTTCAGTAGTCAGTGCACTAGTAAGACAGAGTTAATAGACTTATATATAAACATTTATAAAACATACAAATTACCAAGAAGGTTCATAATTAGATAAGCTTTTTTTAATTATATTTGGTATTCGATTATTTGTTCATATCTAATATATTACACTTTCATGAAATCATTCTCGGTTGTGATTCACTCATTTGTGTTTGTTGTTGTCGTTTGTAGTCCGCGTGCCGCTGAATCGAATCACTGAATCATTTCACAAATGATTCGATTCAAATGATTCGGATTCTCAGTTTCAATCATCACTTCTTATCATCACACGATTTATTCATGATATAGAGAGAGAAATGAGACGCATCTTCTCTGTTACTAATGGCTAACGTCTTCAGTAATACTAAAACATTACAACGTTATATTTAATAATGATAATTTCTTTTACATAGCTTGTAAAAACGCTTTATTGATGCAACAATATCCATTGGTTTAAAAACTTTAAAACCACAAACCTTTCTTCAGGTGACTCACAACAGACGAGGAGCGCGGCGCATCTTTATGACGTCACATCACCAGAGCAAAATAAAAGTCCCATTGGTGCACTGCTCTCTAGAATCACAAATATACATAATATAAATGTTGATTATAGAATATAATTTCATACCCACATGATGAAGCTTTTCTAAAGTTACTAACATCGTGAATCTATCAATATTATTCTCTATTTTTTATGAACATTTATAACACTTTGTTTTATGTTGATATACCTTGTCATTAAATTCACATTAAACTAGTTCATGCTGCTGTTTAACTGTTACAAAGGAGGTGTGATGGGAAATTTAATCTATCACTCTTTGGACTATTGCAGGGCTCTAGACTAACTTTTTGCACTGGTTGCACTGGTGCGCCTAACTTTTTTTTTTAGGTGCACCAGCACAAAAGTCAACACCGCAGTTTTACAAGTTCACTTTTTTTTACTTTTTTTTTTTTTTTTTAATCCCTGTACATATAGGCAATATTGACTTGTAATTGATTAACTAACAATCTGGTCAATATAAAGTTCTTTATTTGAAGCATATTTTTCCCCAGTACTTTACCCTAGTTTGTGTAATAACGAAAACATTTCAGTGAAAAAATAAGGACAAAACTCTCTATTTTAACATTTTGAACAATAGGGCTCTACAATTGTTTTTTAATTTAATTTAATTTTTTTAAATTCTTGTTTTAATTTTTCTCATAATCAAATGAAAGTATAAACATGTATTTATTTTTAATCAAATGAAAAATAAACCTTTTCAATTTTTGGCAAACATATATATGATTTATAAATAGGAATATATAAACACCTACAGTATACTGTACAAAAGAAATACAGGGCTAATATTGTTCTGTTTCATGTTAAACCGTACTCTTATTTTTACAGGTTGCCTTGAAGTTTCTGTGTGTACAGTATGATATGATGCTTTCTCAAATGAAACGGTAAAAGTGACACAGTAGGTTTGGAGATTGAGTTTATCTGTTCATGTGAGATGCAAATGCCAAAAATTAGCGGGAGCGTCACGCGTGCTTCAGTAGCCTATACACGTGTAGTTAAAAAAAAAATACATGTCTCCACCATTAATACATAGAGGCAAACGGAACATGCAGGATTCATTTTAAACGGTCTTTTTGCCTTTCAGTTTTCACAGACACTAGTCCATATCGCGATTTGAATTAAGTGACAGACCAACTTTTGATTTATCATTCCAGAAATTAACGTATTACGTGGCATTCCGCGCCATAGTAAATTCGGTTTTTATGACTGGAGTCCGCGATCCAGTCCGTGTTTTTGCGGAGGAGGCATTGTAAACGCTTGATCCGTCCTTTATCTCTGATTGGTTTAGACCACGATATGGGTCTAATGTGTGTCTGTTGTTGAGCAACAGGGAGACTTTAAGAGTGACGGAGTTTCGTTTTTCCCCCCTCGAACGGCTGGTCGCACCGGTGCAACCTTTGATTTTTTTTAGTCGCACCATTGAGAAATTAGGTCGCACATGCGACCAAATTGGTCGCACTCTAGAACCCTGTATTGTAATCAATCTCTTGTTATTTTGTTTGTTTGTTTGTTTATTTATTCCTGTTTTGGAAAGTTACTGTAACACTGTCAGGGTTTTTATTTTTATTTTGCTATTGAGGCAAATGAGGACACAAAAATATATTTGTGTCAGTTTCTATTTACCATATGACTTACATTTCCCCAGAGTATTATTACTTTTTTTTAAATTGGTATATAATCTTTGCTAAAATATGAATATAATATAAACAAGTAAAATATTAAAATTTCAGTTTTGGAAATGCATTTACAAACAAAAGTCATTCATAACAGATCCACACTGAAAATGATCAAATCTTCTGTAAGGATTGGATGGAAATGATAATATGGTCTGTATTTGATCTTTTTTATTTCATTGGTAATGTTTTTTTAATGGTGTTTTGGTTTTAAATACTTTTTTTGCAGTGTAAAGGAATATGGTTCATTGATTACTTTTTTTATTACCTTTTCATTTCGTTAATTGGCAAAAATATGCCAACATATTCAGTTCACTCCATATCTTCTTTTATTAAGTTTGGGTAATAAATACAAGACACAATAAACTGTTTATTAGAAACTTTAACTAGAAGTACATCTATCAGAAAAACAACAAAATATGTTGTATTAGTGTTATGATTTTAGTGAAGTTAGACGTTTTGAAAACAAAATACCTTTAATACACCTGCAGGAAAATGAAGATCAGGAGACTTGTTTGAGCTGGTTCTGTGTGTCGCTGCGGTCATCCAGACTGACTAAAACACTCAATCACTGGAGTTTATTCAGATTTCAGGAGGCTGTTCTTACAGATGAAGACAAAGCTCTCAGATCACAAGCTTAAACACAGTATTCAAGGGATGTGATCAGTTCTATACTGTACTCTAACTATAGCACTCATGATCACAGAGATCAGGGAAAGACATTCACACACAACTCAAGTGTTCATTAGCATTAACAATCACAACAATTAAAGAGACAGAAACATCGAGAGCATCACAGATTTGTATTCACACACACCTGAAGTAAAAGAGATTCATTTACAAATGAACATTTACCTTTTTGATGAATTTCCTAGGCAATAATTTCATTTCAACCAATATAATTGTGTCTTTAACAGTAATGATTGTCACACCTATGGACTGTCCTTGTGTTTGTTTTTGTTTCCATGTTCTCCTTGTACTTGTTTTTCCAGATGTTTTCTAATGCCTATATTTGTTTTTTTCTGTTCCTGTTTCCATTGATTTCAGATCTGTCTTGTCTTTCCTTTCATTTAGTTGAGTATTTAAGAGTGATCTGTTTGTGGTTTTCTCCTCTGATGTCTTACGTCCTTCAAGTGAATGTCTTCCTGTTGTTCTCCTAAGTTGTGTTTTAGTTTGTCCATTAAAGACTGTTTTAAGTTATATCCTGCGTTTCCTCGTCTCCTCGTTTCCCGCTCCGTAGATTTGTGAAATATGACAATGGTATTGAAATGATAATAAATAGTAAATATCCAATCATAAATTTGCCTTAACAAATTGCTTAATGTACCTGTGTTAAAAGTAAATATTTCTTATTTGAAAGTACAAACGGTGATTATATAAACTTAATTCTTCAAGATTCTTTATACATAAAGGCAAATGTATACGCCTTTATTTATACCCAAACTTAGTCAACTGTGAGTATACATAGTACTTCATTACTATTTATGAAAAATATGAATGAAAGATATTTAGATTATTTGCACATGTTTATTAAATCTTGATATTCTACATTATTTGGATTTTCATGATTTACAAGTTGTGTAAAATCATTAGAGTCAGGAGTGAAGAATCAGCAAAGCAGACTCAGTGCCATGAATGGACTTAAAACCTGACTGAAATTTTCCAGAAGTACTTAGAAAATACCAAACACAAACTGTTTTAGTACCTTAGGTTAAAGAAACCACAGAATTAGGCTGATAGTTATTTAAAACAGATGTGTCTAAAGAATAATGACTGCAAAATACATTCAGAAAAGAGCATTAGAAACTCAGCAGAAAGATAAATGGCATTTGAATTTTAAAATAAATATATTTAGCTTTAGGAGTGTGTGAATATGAATGTGAAATGATGCTAAGTGTCATCTTTTGTCTTTTAATGGCTGTTGATGTTTCTGCCTCATTTCTTTAATTGGTGTCTTTGTTTCTGATCAATATCTGAGGCTCCATCCACACGAAGCCGGTGCGTGCCCTATCCGATCTTTTTTTTCCCCTCGTTCTAAAAAAAAGTTCCGTACACACGAAACCACTGAAAACGGTGTAGTATATATGCCAGACCAGTATGGGGTGCTGTAATTCTGCCATAGATATACACTATACACGGAGAAGAAGACTTTGAGCATGCGCATAACCTTGCGCGCTGTATTCGTACTAAGAAGAAGAAGACGAAGATGTGAACAGTATCGCTTGTTGCTCATAACAGTTGCATAGAAGCAATAGATTTTGCTGTAATAAAGCTAGCAGGCTTAGTAGCAACACGAACACAATCATGTAGTCCCCCAATATTGTTGTAGCTGTTACGTGTGACGAAGCCGACACGTGATGTGATGACATCATCGTTTCAGAAAATATACGGATTGGCTGTACACACGAAACCGCGAGGGTGTCGTTTTCAGATTTATCCACTTTGGGACCCGGTTTCAAAAAATAGCGGATTCAGTCTCCTAAAACGCCGGATCCGTGTGGATGACACGCCAATACGATAAAAAATGTATGCGTATACAGCGAAACGCGTCTCCGTGTGGACAGGCCCTGAGTTAAATATGAATACAGAGGCTGAAGGTGTGACTTTTCCTGATCTCTGTGATAATGAGTCTATAGTTCTGCTGATTGGATTAGAGTCGCTGAAAATCTGGGCAAATTCCTGTAACTGCTTACATCCTTTGAATATTTTATCTTCTAATGACGATCCTGAAATCTGAATAAAACTACAGTGATTGAGTGTTTAGTCAGTCTGGATGACTGCAGCGTCACACAGTAACATCTCAATAAAGATCTGATGAAGATTCATTCAGTCTCCTGATCTTCTCTCCTGAGTTAACTACATGTCTAACTGGATGTTGCAGGTATTTTGGTTTCAAAACTTTTAACTTCACTAAAATCATAACTCTAATATAACATGAATGCACTTCTAAAGATTGAGTTTGTAAAGCAGGTATTGTATCTTGTATTTATTAACTGAAATGTTCACTGTTAAAAGGGAAGATGAGGAGTAACAACTGAATATGTTGACATGGTTTTTGCCAATTAAAGATGCAGAAAAGGTCATAATCAAGTTTAATAAAGGAATGGCAGAGAGTATGGGAAAAGGAAATCAAGACACATTTTTCTGTTCAATCTAAAGTTAGAAACAAATGTTTTTTACTTGTCCATCCTGTAGGGACTCAGTTAAACTGTAGAGTTTGGGGCATTGTGGGTTTAATACTTTTTCGTATATAGTAGGAAAGCATATTTTTCTCTTTTTTTCTCCTTTAATATTCACTCACAAAGACTGTTGATGCTGACCAAATACCATGATGTGAGTCTTAATTTGAAGTCATTTTCATTTATTTGTGCAGATCGGCTTTTTTTAAAGAAAATAAAAAATAGCGCACATTGTAGACACACAAAGTCATTCCCCATAATATTTTCCCTCCTTTCAGCGCTTCTCACTCCAGTCCAGCGGGTGGCACTAACACACACACTTCTGTTTGACAAACACCATTAAACCTAAGAAGAAGAAGATTAGTTTCACTGCTCTCTGTTGTTTTGTTGTGATTCTGGTTTAGTTCAGCCTGTGAGAAATGAAGTTTCTGTAAACAGAAAAAAAAACAGTTTTTGAATCCAGTCAGTAAATACCTGTAATATCCTCATCCTCACAGCTGTGTCTAGGTTTTGAAGCGAGCAGGGATATCTGGAGAAGTATCTGCTGAACTGAGATCTGCTGCTGTGAAGATGGAGTTTGTTAAAGTGGAGAGTGAGGAGAACATGAGTGAACTAGAAACCTGGAGAATAAAACAAGAGGAACCAAAACTTTTGAGAATAAAACTGGAGGAACCAGAACCTTTGAGAATAAAACAAGAGGAACCAGAACTTTTGAGAATAAAACAAGAGGAACCAGAACCTTTGAGAATAAAACAAGAGGAACCAAAACTTTTGAGAATAAAACTGGAGGAACCAGAACCTTTGAGAATAAAACAAGAGGAACCAGAACTTTTGAGAATAAAACAAGAGGAACCAGAACCTTTGAGAATAAAACAAGAGGAACCAGAACTTTTGAGAATAAAACAAGAGGAACCAGAACCTTTGAGAATAAAACAAGAGGAACCAGAACTTTTGAGAATAAAACAAGAGGAACCAGAACTTTTGAGAATAAAACAAGAGGAACAAGGAGGTTGGTGTTTAATCTTCATTCATCTTTAATGACTGTTTGTGGTACATTATTTCAAAGTTTTATTAATACTGAGTTTCAAGCTGCTTTAGATTTAGTAAATTGTAATAGAAACAATATTTAAAGCAGATCAGTCTGTTAAAGTATAGATGGCCAGCAAAAGCACTTCCAGATCTAGTAAGAAACATTTAAATTCTGCATAGGGATGCACCGATATGTATCGACTGATCACTTGCGCGTTTTGTCAGTAAAGCCGGTTCTGTACTACACACAGCCGTTGTTTACCGACGAGCTGCGCAAATCAATGTTCATTATCAGCGTGTATTATCTGTAGAATATACGGCTCAACGTGAAATCACGCACCTGATGGCATTTACTGCTGATTACAGAACCGGCTTTACTGACAAAACGCGCAAGTGATCGGTCGATATATATCGGTGCATCCCTAATTCTGCACAGAATTTTTGGTAACATTTTCTATGAAGCCCCTATTTATAATACATTATAAAGTATTTCTAAGGCATTGTAATGAATGCATCATAAAAAATAAATAAATAAATAAATCTTATAATATGTTCTCAAATAATCATAACAATTACAATATACTAAAGTACTTGAGTATTTGGGGTTCTAACTTTTAAGATTATGATTATTTATTAGACACAATGGGCGGCTAATTAAATCTACGCAATTTTTAATGGACTATATCCTATTACAATTTTTTTTTTTTTTTACATTATATTTCATTTTATTATGATAGGCCCCCTGGTCTACTGACTAGAAGCAACTTTCCAACTACACTAACACTCCTTTATTAGTAGTATTATTCGACTTAGGTTAAGTTTTGGCTAGGTAGAAGGTTCACAAACTTGCAAAGTTACATATCAGTTTTGTCTTTTGGGGAACCATTAAAATACAGTGTTAGAATATATTTAGCATACTACTACTAATAATTATTGCTAGCTGTCATGCAGTTGAATAGTTACTTATCAAAAGCTGTCTAAAGGGTACCATCAAAATAATCTAACTAATAATACAAACGTGTCATGTTATCCATTCATCTGATACATTAACTTTTGGCTCTTTGATAGATATTATTATTGTTATTATTATTAATACTTATAAGTGCTCTTTTTATGCTTCCAGTAAAGTGACATGCGTAACGTGGTAATATATGAGACTTATGTTATAACTATGAGGAGATAATCACACGCTTAAAAGCTATAACCGCAAATAAATAAAAATTACAATACATTAAAACAGTTTTATGATACAACATACTATACATTTTTTTTATAATGCACTATGAATTCATTATAGTGCCTTAAGCATGCCCTTATAATGCATTATAAATACGGGCTTTAAAGAAAGTATGCTGAATTCTTTTATGAACAGATCAAACACGGCTGATGCAGAAACAGTGTTAGCTAAAGTCATGTCCAATGCTATTACATCATTAGTTTCAGGGTTTGGACATTTTGGGAGAGAAATTCAAGAACTTTTCAACGAAATTGAAATTTTGCATGCCTCCCGACTCAAGTTTAGTGCTTTGCTGTCAAATGTGTCTTACCAAGAAATAAACATGTAATATTTTTTAGTAACTGCGCTTAAACATTCAAAACAATAGTAATCTTATGGTTGACTTGTTATTCACTTATTAGCATCAAATGGTGATGTGTTTATGCATTTTGAGGTTTAAAAACATGTTATTTTCCACATACTGTACATTATTGTTGCTCCTCTCTGCCCTCCCTTTCTGAAACGCTTTGATTTCCACAAAACTCACTGTTGATGGAAACCCAGGTGTTCTCTGATTGGTCAGCTATCCGTGCTTTGGAATTGGCCGGATACCTCAAGCGTGTGTTGGAAATGTTACACCCCTAACCATGTTGTGATACCATTTCTTGGCGCATCGAGACAGAAATGATAAAACCCATTATAAACTAGGCATTTGTTGCATACGTGCAAACTCGTGTTTGAAAAGTCAGTACTGAATTCTTTAAATATGAAAACGTACTTGCAGGCCATCAGTCAGATGCACAGACTGTTCATGCAACATTGTGATTGGCCCACTTTATGGGCATAAGGAGCTCCAGGTGTGTGTTCCTGTTGTGTATGCACTTCGATGGATTAAATGCAGAGCACAATTCACCATACTTGACTGTTTCTCTTTCAACTGGTGCAAAACTATTTCCTATTCCTAAAGTGTAATTATAATATTACTAAAGTTTTTTACAGAAAAAGTTTAGTGATTTATGAGTGAACATCCTGTGACAGTCAGTTTTGGGTTGTTTTCCATTTAAAAGATCAGTGGAACAGCCCATTAATAAACTGCCCCCTAAATAAAAACTCAGAAGTTAATTTTTTTTTTATTTGATAGTTAAATGGGGAGTTTTTTCTCTTATTTTCCCTCATCACTTTGAATTCAATTTGATGATTTTTATCCCCTAGGATACATAAAATAGTAGAGATCAGTCTATATAGATTTCCTAAACACTATCATTAGATTATCTGGATTTTTTTATTTCTATTAATTGTATAAAGGCCAACTTAAACACTGTAGGAAACCAGCCGACCAGGATCGGGTTTGGACACCATGGTATAGGATCTAGCATTTCTATGATGCCAGTTGCTTTGTGCCATTAAACTGGGGTTAACGTTTATTTCTTTGTTTTTCCACCGTAGACCTAACAGCACTGAAAGAGGAGAAGGAAGTACTGAATGAAACCGAAGAGAAAGATCAGTTTGAGAATCTTCATAATTTTGTATCTGGGGGAAAATCAGTTTGTTCCTTAGAGTCTGCAAATACTTCTAAACAAAAAAGAGCACAAAATACAGGAACTAGGAGTAATTTCACTTGCTTTCAGTGTGGACACAGTTTCACTCTAAAAGAAAACCTTAAAAGGCACATGAGAATTCACACTGGAGAAAAGCCTTACACATGCAAACAGTGTGGAAAAAGTTTCAGTCAAAAAGGACACTTTAACATTCACATGAGAGTTCACAATGGAGAGAAGCCTTACACCTGGAGAAAATGTGGAAAAAGTTTCTGCAGAAAATTAAATCTTAAAAACCACGTGTGTATTCACACTTTGGAGAGCCTTTTTAACTGCCAACAGTGTGGAGAAAATTTCACTCGTAAAGAAAGCCTTAACAAACACATGAGAATTCACACTGGAGAGAAGCCTTACACGTGCGAACAGTGTGGAAAGAGTTTCGCTCATAAAGTAAACCTTAACACACACATGAGAATTCACACTGGAGAGAAGCCTTACACGTGCAAACAGTGTGGAAAGAGTTTCGCTCATAAAGAAAACCTTAACACACACATGAGAATTCACACTGGAGAGAAGCCTTACACGTGCAAACTGTGTGGAAAGAGTTTCACTCAAAAAGGATGCCTTAACAGACACATGAGAATTCACACTGGAGAGAAGCCTTCTACATGCAAACTGTGTGGAAAGAGTTTCACTCAAAAAGGATACCTTAACAGACACATGAGAATACATGCTGTAGAGAAACCTTACACATGCAAACAGTGTGGAAAAGGTTTCTGTGGAAAATCAAAACTTAAATACCACATGCGTATTCACACTTTGGAGAGCTTTTTTACCTGCCAACAGTGTGGAGAAAATTTCACTCGTAAAGAAAGCCTTACCACACACATGAGAATTCACACTGGAGAGAAGCCTTACACGTGCAAACAGTGTGTAAAGAGTTTCGCTCGTAAAGCAAACCTTAACAGACACATGCGAATTCACACTGGAGAGAAGCCTTACACGTGTGACTAGTGTGGAAAGAGTTTCACTCAAAAAGTAAGCCTTGGCAAGCACATGAAGATTCATAATCAAAAGAAGCCTTATTAAGGGTTCCAAATGGAATCCTATACAGGGCTTCTACAATGAAATTCTAATTCACATTTTAAAGCAATGTGTTTTGTCCATGGTACACTTTACCGTGTCAACTTGAAATATGGACTATGGACAAATGGACTCTGTCTACAGTGTAAGAACTTCACATTTGAATGTCATGAATTGAAGAGAGATCTCACAGGAAGTGCACTGTTTTTTGGTTGAAGCATAAAAACTGTTAATGCACTGTTAGCATTTTAACATCAGTGTGTATGGATTTAATTTGCACACATCAGTTACTTGCTCATTTCTAGTACCAACATTGGCGGTTTTGAGGAAGGCTTTAATAGTCATATTTTGGAACCATTCCTAAAGGACTGTATTAGGAATTGTCTTTTAGGATTGTCTTGTAGACCTTTTTTCTGAACGCGGAAGTCACGCCTGACTAAATTTTTAGCATTTTCTATGTCTCATGTCAAAGTAGCGTATAATCCGAGCTGTTAATCTAATGTTAAACCTATAAAAATGTTTTTAAAAAGCACATTGCTCCCTAGCACCATCACTTTGCAATGACCATCATTTGTCATTGCCTCACTTTTAGGTTTAAACTTTATTGTAAAACAATCATTGTTGAATAAAAAAAAAACTGTTACAAATTATTGTCCTATTTTTCTTACAAAAAAAAAAACAAGAGTAATAATAATAGTCGGACATACGTACATAATGTGGCTGCGTTCGAAAGCGCATACTGGATGAGTAGGTACTTAATTTCAATAAGTACTTACTTAATGATCGCTAAAAGAGTACGTACTCTACAGCCAAATCTCGTTGAGTATGGATGTGATCTGCACGTCTTCCGCCATGTTGACGTTATCATGTGACCAACGACGTTATAACAAGTGCAACAACTTAACATATAGCGACAGGTTTAATTCATCTTTCTATAAATATTTTGATATTGATGAAATTTGTTCATTTTGTGATCATGTTGAAGAAACAGCTGTTCTTTTATTGTGATTGTAGTATAACATATATGTTTTGGGTTCATTTAGGTTTTTGTATTCTTTAATTCTAAAATAAATATTTTTTGTCAGGAAAACCCAAATTCTTTATTTTTTGAATATGTTTTTTTTTTTTTGTATTCAAAATTGTTTATCCACACGCAAAACTAGCCTAAATTCTTGTTGAATTTCTCTTTTCATCCCTGAGGCTTAACAAAAACAACAAATCCATTTTTTGATAAACTATAATGTTAATAATTTGATTCAGAGATATTTAATCATATTTCCGTGTATATAATCGCATTCTTTGATGTGAGCAAGCCTAATAGTTATGTTTTCAGGTTTTTTCATTATGATTGTTCATTGTTAAAGATAAATACCATCTTTCCCTGAACCTGTAATAATAAGTTATGTTTTATAATAATAAAAAGAAAATAAGCACAACAGATGCTCAAATAACTCATAGCATCAGTAACACAATGACCCTACCTTGTACATCTTCCTCCATGTTTGCAATATCTGCACAAAGGAAACGTGGATCAGCTGCTCGAAGATCTTGTGTTTGGTGCATAACAAAATAATAAACGATTCTAGCATTAAAAAGTATAATAAATAAAGGTAAAATCATAATAAAATAATAATAATAATAATAGTAGTCAGTCCAGCCCATGGTATTTTCTTTTATAACCGACCTGGCCCCCCATTAAAGAAAATAAAAATATGTGGCCCGCTCAGAAAAAAGTTTGGGGACCCCTGCTCTAGATGCTCTCGCTGGCTCTGGGCTCATTGATGATGAAGAGGCCACAGCAACATCTGGTCCAGATGAGGCAAAGGGCAGGTGGAGTGATGGAGGGTCTCATCGATGGCACTAGACTATTTATTTCCAGGATGCTGCTGTGGATTTCTCCTTTCTCACTGCACACACCAGTCTGCAGACATTTCAGATCATACAAAGATGCACAAATACAATACAAAAGCTGTCATTTTAACAGCACAATGTCATCAGATCTCTGTATTAGAAGTAACAAACAAAATGAACAATCTTTATATTAAGTTTCAGATTTTACTTTTTTTCCTGTAAATGCTGCTGTCATCTTTTTTTTTCAGGTCCTGCTCCACCACAAAATATCTGCAACAAAGGCACAGAAATCAAGAATCAGAAAAGTGGTGTAATAGCTCTGCTTAATTTATTTTTTTATTTTTTATTAAATATTATTAATAAACTGCAACTTAAGGTTTAAAATATGTTTTATTGATGTCTGTAGTGTACTCACTCAAAGCCTTTGATGGCAGCACTGCTTTATCAGTCATTCTTCACCTGACAAGCATACTTGCCTCATCTGTCCCTGTAACATCCAGCCAAGATTCAGTTCCCTCTGATTCGTGTGCTCAATACTACATTTATGAGGTAGCTGTTGTGTTAATTGGTTTATCATCAAATTCAAATGCTCCTGAATTTATCAACAGTACTATTAGACAAATGAAACAGATAACTCATGTTTAGTTACTATATGTACATGTGTTTATTTACATAACATTAATCTAAAGCAGTGTTGGCAACAGTGAATTCTACATTAACTCAAATAATGTCCATCACTCATTTAGATGTCTGTTTCGTGTTGTGATGGGCTCATTTAATTCTCTCAGAACTTATTCCTGTCCGTTGTTAAACATTTAGTAATCATATTTAAGATGTCTATGGTAGCTATACGTAATAAAACGTGTTTTACAGCGAGATCAGAAATATACTTTAGCATTACTGTCTAACGTCTTGGCACCTTATGCAAATCAACAGTTTACGATACAGTAGCTCAACAAATATGATTTTAAGACAGTGAACCGTGTTTCGGTTTGCACCCTGGTCGCGTTTTGGCCTCCTGTGGCCTCCTGGGATTGAAAAGTGTGCATCAGATGAACACTTCAGAATCTGGGCTGAAGCAGTAGGGATTTCTCGCCTACTCTTTTATGAATACTGAGGTTTCGAAGGTACTTCTTTCTTCACGTACTCTTTTTCCCTACTATATAGTAGGTAAGTAGGCATATTCGAACGCACTTTAAGTATACGTTTGTCCGAATCTAGTGAGAATTAGTCCACTCGCCTACTAATTCTCGCCTACTCTTTTATGAATACTGAACATTCAAACATACTTTTTTCCTCGCCTACTGCTTTTTACCTACTATATAGTATGGAAGTATGCGGTTTCGAACGCAGCGCCTCTCTTTTAAGCGTACCAGCACCTTTCCCGCCTCTGGATGTTTTGACCCTCTGAGTCACCCTCCCGACAGCCTTGCTTTTGATTTGACGCCATGGCTTAGTTGGTTAAAGTGCCTGTCTTGTAAACAGGAGATCCTGCGCTCGAATCCCAGCGATGCCTTTGGTTGCGCGCCACAATACAGCCGACATCGTGCTTTACCAAAAAAATGGGCAGCGAATGGGGACACAGAGGAGCTTGAGTTGTGATTTTTGCCATTTTCTTAAGCCCATCATGCGCAGTGTTGCAATCGGACAGCAGAAACCATTAGGAGGCCTCCTGTTCCCAGCGTAAATTGTTTTTAAAAAAAAAAGTCAATCATATTTAAAAGGTAGCAAAACATGCCCAAGAACCAATTCAGTGAGGTATGGCAATAACTGTCTTGCATCAAGTGGAGGAAGCAGGACGTACAAAGTGTTTATTCATGCATCGTCTAAGCCGCTATCCCCACGATTAACATGTGGGTTGGCGCCGTGGCTTAGTTGGTTAAAGCGCCTGTCTAGTAAACCGGAGATCCTGGTTTCAAATCCCAGCGGTGCCTTGCAAATGGCAGCTTGGATCTTTTTGCCCTCCCTTGGACCTGAGGCCCTTACAGTGCCTCTGCCTTTCAAACAACACTGGGCACTGCAATTGTGCAGAGACCCGAGGGCCTGTCCTTCCTGCAGAGAGAGAACGCGCTCTTTTACTGTTGGACGGTCACAGACCTGGAAGGTCAGCCTGGGTTTGAATCCCAGCAATGCCTCTGGTTGCGCACCACAATACAGCCAACGTCGTGCTTTACCAAAAAACAGACGGCGAAATGGAGACACATAGAAGCTCGAGGACAGCGGGCAGCTTGCCTTGCAACACTACCCTCTCACGTGCTTTTGAAGGATAGCATCGTAGGCTAACGGGTCCCACCAAGGAGGCACCGTGGCTTAGCTGGTCAAAGCGCCTGTCTTGTAAAGAGGAGATCCTGGGTTCAAATCCCAGCGGTGCCTTGGGCGGTTTTCCAGTCCAGCAAACGCAAGCTTTTCCGATAGCGAGTGGTTAATTTTGCAAAACACAGTTGTCGGCAAACGCCTTAAAGCTGTCCAGCGCCCGATCAGCCAACGCCTGGCCTCTTCTCTGGAAGCCTGGATTGTCAGAGTCGCCCTCCCGGAGGGCTAATGTGCTGCCCGGCTAGTCTAGTAAACAGGAGATCCTGCGTTCGAATCCCAGCGATGCCTTTGGTTGCACGCCACAATACAGCCAATTTTCAATACAGCTTTCAAAGGGCTTTACAAGTTCCCAGTGACCCTTATTCCTTGGATGGGATGATGAAGAGCCCTTTGAAGCTGCATTGACAATTAATTTTGGACCTTCAACCTGTTGGCTCCCATCGAAATATGTAGAAAAAATCCTGGAAGGTTTTCCTCAAAAACCTTTTTGACAGAAAAAGAGACATAAGCATCTTGAATGACAGAGGGGTGAGTGAATTATCAACAGGAAATATTTGTGTCAGAATTGATCTAAAAACTGAATAAATACAAAACCAACACATATACAAAATTATCAAGACTTAACAATTTTATTAGTTTCAGATGTAAATTTAGATTATTGAATTTTCGCTACTAGTTATTCAAGTTATTATAGTTATTATAACTATACTAGTTATTTCTATCTCATCCACATCATTTTATTTTAATCCACAATATTCTACTGACTCCCATGGGCTCCAAACACAGTGGTGTCCAAAATTATTAGAACACTAGTATTTTTACCAGCTAAAAAGGATTTTAATTCAGTCATGTTTATCTTTTGCTGTAGTGTTTCAATGGGTAATTTATTTTATATTTCTAAACATTAATTTTGCCATTAAATGTAATAATCCAGTAAGACTTTTGTTTGACAACAGCCAGTGCTCCAAACAGAGATCTGATCTTATCATCATCCATTCTGCACAGAATGACAGAACAAACTGAGACAGATTGAATCTAGAAGAACTGTGGCAACGTCTCCAAGATGCTTCAAGAGGCCCACCTGCAAACCTGAAAAACTATCCGCAAGTGCACCTAGTGCAAAAGCTGCTTTAAACACAGGATGATGGTCACACCAAATGTTGATTTAATTTAGTTAAAAGAAGTTAATTGATAAAGAAAACATTTATGATATTTTTATCAACATTCTCATTTTACAGAATTTGTACACAAGTGAAAAATACTATGAACTTCCCTTTAAAAATAAAATTAATGTTAGTGTGTCTTAACGTTAGAAATGAATACTTACTTCCTCTGAAGATCATGTATTAGAAGATTTTCATTCCCAAATCTTCAGGATCATAAGGAGGAAACACACACACAAGCATTCAATTAAATTAAAATGAATTTGTTTGATAAGACATTATCTACTTACTGACAGACATGGGCTTACGAAAATGTACTCACCGGCTCCATACCAAATCTGCACAGCTGATCCAAAATCCTGGTTTACATATAGTATTCTTCTCCATGGAGTCCAATGATCATACTTTCAGGTCCTCTCTCTGTCAGATGAGTTCACATAACAGTGTTCTTAGGTTAAGTTACTCATTTTGAAGTTCTGTCACATTTTGTGAGTTTGATCTTAAAACTAGCATGGGTGCACGATATGACTATATTATTTCACAATAGTAATATATCACAGTATAGTTATTTATAATATTGTATTTCATTCAACATACGATCAAAGTAGCAAATTGACGTTACAAACAATAGGACTAATACAAAGGCAAGTTAAGTACATTTAATGATTTTCTCTTTAGTATTTTGTTGCTTGATTATAATTAAGACCGACTGCTTGTAACGATAGGCTTAATTATACTGATGTAACTTTAAAATCCAGTAACTGACACCTAACTTGGTTTGTTAATCTGGACTCAAAACATTAGCGACTGTGTTTAGGTAAATTACATCTTAAGTAAACTGTCTGTATTTGACTATTCAAGTGAGGTGCAGATTTCTTTCACTACATATATTCGGCAAGATATAAATATAACATTACCGCCTAGCCGCAGCTAACAAAACACAGTAACACACACTGGTAGGATACTAAGATATGTAACGTAGACTAACTATGTACACTTTTCGTCCTTTATCGCACGCCATTGACCACTCCTCCGTTGTTGAAAGCCTGACAAGCATGTTTGTGTGATCATTCTCTGGGAGAATACCTATTGCACAGTACACACATTGATTGATGTCTTTTGGACCAATAGTTTTTGAGAAAAGTGGGGAAAGGCACCTCCTCCGCACGTAGGGCTGGGTATCGAGTTCGATACTTTTTAAGCACCGACTGAATTGTCTCGATACTATCGAGTATCGAAAAAATCATTTTCGTTTGGTACCAAATTTCGATACCCAAGGATATAATCTTGTCAACGTCAGTGAGCTAGAAAACGTGCGGTATCTTTTACTTGCCCAGATCAAATGCTGGTGATTAGCTGCGGCGAGGCTGCCTTGAAAATCAATAGTTTATGGCGGTCAAGCCCACTCGCCCAGAGCTTGTCAAATGTGAGGCTGTAATGTACACTATACTTTAAAGCATAGCATAAATTTAACACAAACGATGTATAAGAGATCAAAAGTATTTCTACAATATGCCAATATTGACGGCAACAGCGTGCGATGCAATATTTGTAAAAAGGTTATCGCGTCCAAGACTGGCAAAACGTCAAATATGAGAAAACACCAGACAACATTCTGTCGGATACAATTATGGCGCCTCAGTCTCAATATAGTCTCAGTATAGGTACAACGCAACATACATTCACATCAAACGATAACTCAGAGTTGCACTCAGGGGCATCATTTTCACTGGGGACACGCTTTTCAAAATCCCGTTTGTGTCCTCCCACTTTCAAAAGGTTTTGTTAAAGTAATCTCTTGTGTTGTAGAATGCACGCTCATCACCGCCGAGTTTCGCGGGATCGTTGAAACAAAACCAAAAGTAACACGCGCACACACATTTAAAGCAATTTTAATACCCCACGTTTAGAGAACGACTTCCCAATGCGCGCAAATTAGGCTACATAAAATATTGAAGCTGTTATTAGTATGTGGGCTAATAAATTGTGTAGTTGTCTATTAATAGCTCTGTATCATGCTTGAAGATTCAGTCTCTTTTGCACTTTGATTTTTGAAAGAGTAGCCTATTTTGATTATGGCTGTATTTATTGTCTACACCACTAAGAAAGAACTGTCGTTTATTTTTTGTTATTTATAATATATTTTGTCATTTATTTAGATTTTAATCTAAATGCACTGGTTGCCTCTAATTTAAATGGCTGTACTTATAATAAACATTTTGTTCATGTACTCATATTATCATTCATTCTTGTCCCTTGCTTAAGGTGTAAACTAAATATATTAAAAAGGCTTTCAGAATCAGCCCATTTACTTGTAAAACATCAGCAATCAAAATCGACCTTGAAGAATCAATATCAGTGCTACATGCTAATTTTTCTGAAGAAGAACTGTTGAGTGATTTCAGGTGATCTTAAAAGGTTAGTTCACCAAAAGATGAAAATTCTGTAATCAATAAGATCATTTGGATTTAATCAAAGAGCTTTCTGATCCTCCTATATTTACTGGATATGCATTTTCAATGCCCAGAAAGGAACCAAAAACATAGTCGAAATAAGTCAATGTGAATACTTCTGTGTAAAGTAAACAAAAATAACTTTATTCAAAGATTTATCCATGGGAGGATCAGAACGCTCTTGGATAAAATCCAAAATATCTTGTAATGACAGAATTCAAATTTTTGGGTGAACTAAACCTTTAAGCAGCAGTGAGCCTCACAAATACTTAAATCTGATTGAGTTAAAACTGTTTGAACTTTATTATAAAAACATTCACTGATATATTGTGTTAACTACACTTTGTTCATTTTGCGCTTTTGTTCCTTTGTTTATTGGTCTTAGAGATAAGCCTGATGTGAAAGTGTCACAAACATCCTGAAAAAGTAATCTCGTTAAAATACATTTCTTAAAATAAAATTATAGAAAAAAAGTATCGTTCAGAACCGGTATCGAATTCAGGGTATCGGTATCGGTATCGAACATTTTGCAACGATACCCAGCCCTATCCGCACGTGTACGGAAGATGATAAGCATTAACGATGTTCCGTACAGGCTTACGATGGTGTTCCGTACAGAGTGCGCATCTTGATTTCAATGACAAAAATGGACATTTAACGGATCAACAGTGTGCCATTTATTTGTTTTTACTGAAGAAAACAACATTTAAATTAATAAGGAAGGTGAGTACCCTTTTATTTGTTTAAAAGTCAAGTAATTTGCTACTTAAATAAGCTAGATGACCACGCGAGCTAGGCCTGATCGTGTCGCAATATTTTGGCATATGGGTTAATAACCATGTGAAACGTTAGTAAATAGCATTAAGTTAACATACCATGCGTTTCTTAAGATAAACAAGGACAAACAATTTGAACTGATTTAAAATATTTAATGATTAACCAATTTGAAAACTTTAACACACATAAATGAACAGGATACAAGTGTGTGTGTGTGTGTGTGTGTTTGTTTACAACTATTTACATTAAACAACAAACTGACAATAGTATAACTGCAAATAACATTCATTTTCAGTGTGCATTATGTACATTTGTGTGCATGTGTGTCCCCACAAGGATAGGAATACCAGTAGATTTTGACCTTGTGGGGACATTTCTCAGGTGTTTTATGTTGACAGACAACATTTATGGCACAGCCAGTCGGTGTCTGGCACTTCCTCCACTTCTGCACACACAATTGGCACAGATCACACTGGAGCCATTCATCAATGGCCTCATCTTCTGAGCCAGGTGGGACCACTCTACGGCAGACAGCACAGTGTTCTCCCTCTCCCGTCTGAGAAGGAGGTGCCTGCCTCTTTTGACATTTGGCCTCGTGGGCTTGTCTCTTTTCCTTCTTTCTTTTTTGCCATCTCTTCCTTGCACTTTCTTTTGTTTTCTTCCTTCTCTTTTCCTTTAGTTTCTTTTTCTACCAGCAGTTTGAAATACTCGTCGCTGGTGATAACACGGACTGGCAAAGGAATGCGACGCCTCACCTTCTCCTTCCTCTCCAGGGCTGGACTCATGAGAACGTTAGCCAGACTCTCAGGTATTACACCTGCTGCCACCAGGTAATTTTTGGGAGCCACCGGGTTACTGTCATGATCGGGGCTGTGGGTTTTCCCTCAGCCACCTGAGGTCGCTGTTTGCACTCACTCCTCTGATTCTTCACGTCTGTTTTGTCATTTGCACTGATCACCCACATCTGTTCACAATTATCTTTGGACTATAAGAACTCTTTCTGCTCACTCTGGATTCAGGTCTGCATTGTCTTTTGTCCTCTGTGTTTTTTGTGTTCCAGTTCTACCTATGACCTTGCTCTTGTTTTGTTCAGTTTATGTTTGAGTTTATGTTGAGTCTACCGTGTTGGCTTTTTGTTTTTGTTTTTGTGTTTATTAAATATATTCTTTCTTTCCCTGCATTTGGACTCAGACCTCCTGTTATTCACCGTGACAGAATGCAGACCTCCATAATGGGTCCAGCAGGGAGGAATTTTTTTTTTTGAGGCGGTGACCATTCCCTCTGCTCCCATGACGGAGGGGATGTCATTTGAGGCGGCATCGGCAGCGCGCTTTGAGTACATCTACGCCTGCCTGGCGGTGGATGCTCGTATCGCCGAGGCTATGCGGAAGCGCCCCTGCTTTGCGGTGGGGGTGGAGACGACTGCGCTCTCTGTTCCGGACACGGCGGTGACCGCTCTCTCTGTTCCGGACGCGGCGGTGACCGCTCTTTCTGTTCCGGACGTGGCGGTGACCGCTCTTTCTGTTCCGGACGCGGCGGTGACCGCTCTCTCTGTTCCGGACGCGGCGGTGACCGCTCTTTCTGTTCCGGACGCGGCGGTGACCGCTCTCTCTGTTCCGGACGCGGCGGTGACCGCTCTCTCTGTTCCGGACGCGGCGGTGACCGCTCTCTCTGTTCCGGACGCGGCGGTGACCGCTCTCTCTGTTCCTGACGCGCCGGTGACCGCTCTCTCTGTTCCTGACGCGCCGGTGACCGCTGACGTTCCTGACGCGGCGAGGCAAGCTTGCGTTCCTCTGACGGCGGGGCCCGCGGACATTCCTCTGGCGGCGAGGCCAGTTCACGTTCCTCTGACTGCGGTGCCCGCGGACGTTCCACTGGTGGCGAGACCAGCTCACGTTCCTCTGGCGGCGGTGTCCGCTCACGTTCCTCCGCTGCACGGGCCTGGCCCGCCATCCCTCCCCCTGATGCACCTTCCACCGTTCCTCCTCCCTCCAGAATTTTTGTTTTGGGAACGTCTGGTAGCCGTTCCCTAGAGAGGGGGTACTGTCATGATCGGGGCTGTGGGTTTTCCCTCAGCCACCTGAGGTCGCTGTTTGCACTCACTCCTCTGATTCTTCACGTCTGTTTTGTCATTTGCACTGATCACCCACATCTGTTCACAATTATCTTTGGACTATAAGAACTCTTTCTGCTCACTCTGGATTCAGGTCTGCATTGTCTTTTGTCCTCTGTGTTTTTTGTGTTCCAGTTCTACCTATGACCTTGCTCTTGTTTTGTTCAGTTTATGTTTGAGTTTATGTTGAGTCTACCGTGTTGGCTTTTTGGTTTTGATTTTGTGTTTATTAAATATATTCTTTCTCTCCCTGCATTTGGACCCAGACCTCCTGTTATTCACCGTGACAGTTACAGGTGGGACGAGGTGTTTGAGTTGTGCTTAATCTGTCATCAGGTTGAGTGCTGGACGTGAAGGTGAGAGTGGCGTGAGCACTGGATGGTGTGGGTGAATGAGTAATGGATGTTCAATTCAATTCAATTCAATTCAAGTTTATTTGTATAGCGCTTTTTACAATACAAATTGTTGCAGAGCAGCTGTACAAAAGTTTTAGGCTACTACAATATATTTAGTAGCTTATTAGTGGTGAATACTGTATGTTGAGTCGATGTACATATGATATAAATATTAAAATCAGTAACTGTGTAATCAAACAGATGATGAACACTAATTGCAATGGTTATGTGCTGTAATCGACTTGTAGGAAAATTATGTAGTGCTGTATGTTGTTTCAAGGCTGGCATCATCTGCGGTCCTCTGAGGGGTTGGCATCATCTCTTCTTCTGAATCCGGGCTGAATCTTGTGTAAACCCTAGTTACCACGGGATGGAAATCCAGTGGCAGAGACAGAGAAACAAAGAAATAATTAGCGTAGCTGCTGTTCCAACTTCCGACCAAACAAAAATGATGTGTTTAGCCCAAGCTGAGGAATATTAATGTGCATTTGATCAGATGATCAGATACAACATTCTGAGATACATTATGTGAATGCTTGGCTCAGTGTTGTGGTGGCAGAGCTGGTTGGTGTAGCAGATGGTGTGGCAGGAGCGATGGATGTTGTGTCTGACGGAGTGGTGGGAGTGCTGGATGGTGTGGCATCATTTCCATCTGCAAATGGAAGCACTCTTTCCACCTAATAAAATAAAACGTATGTAAAACTCATTAACACACTTGAAAAGAAATGTAAGTAACTTAGAGGATGAATTATCATATTATTAATGTCAAAATACCTGGGTTGTGTCCACAGCAGCCCTGGAGAGAGGAAAGATGCCAGCCATGCGAAACCCAGCCTTAATGTTTTGGGCTGTGACTGCAGTGGGGTAGACATGTTTGAGGAGTGGTGACCCATCCTGGAAGCCATAGTGGAGAAAGCAGTCTTCAGTGGGTTGAAGACTGCAATGTCGAGGGGCTGCAGAATATGTGTTGTGTTGGCAGGTAGGCAGAGAATTTCAATTTGGTTTTCCCTGCAGAACATGATTACGTCTTTTGAAACGTGTGTCTCGATTTGGTCCATGATTAAAATTAGTGGTCTCTCCTCAGGAGCATATTTCATAAATCATAAAGTTTAGGAAATCCCTGGACCACAATGATGAGCTGCTCCTCCATGTTTCTGCTGAGATTTCAATGTAACGGAAAAACGTGAGGAAGCTGATTGGTTGGTTCATGTCACATGACCTGCGGTGCGCTTGCAGCATTCTGAAAAGTTGAGAAGTTTTTATCTCGATGCAGCGCAGACGCGCCTGGAAAAACGCTTCCAGTATGCGCGCGCAAGCCGCGAGTCTCCATTTGAAATAATGAACTTGAGCGCCTAAAAGACGCTACATGTGGACGGCCCCTTAAAAAGAGCTCCGAGTCCATGTAACCCTTATCCTTGACACCATAGGGGGAGCTGAGGGTTGGTTAGGATGAGGGTTGTTTTAAGAATTAATGTGTTTTGCAGTGAAGTTTCCTTGAGTTTATATTTTGTAGTTTTCTTGTCTTTCACAGTTTGCTTCATTTAAGAGTGTGATGATACAGTTCTGTCTGGGAATGTTTTGTCTGTCTATTTCAGGGTTATCTGTCGGCAGGAAACCAGTTGAGTGCGGCTGCACAATCTTCCTCTCTTCCTTATAGTTGCCCTGGATCATCTGTAATTTTCCTTCCCATATGTAGAAGTATTTTCTTAAATGATATGTGAACCCCCGCCTACATGAAGGCTTGTAAGGGTGCTGTATAAAGATGGGACTGCCCCATCTTCTTTGGTAGATAGCAATAAACAAACTTGTATTAGACTTTGGTGTGTTGTTGTCTATCCCAAGCGCGCTTGTTGCTGATCCACTCGACAGACCTGAGAAACTGCAGTGACCCAAAACAAAGGTTCTAACAATTTGGTGACCCCTGACGTGATGTCTCTGATCAGGTAAGACAAAGTATAGTTTGACTACCTGATCAGTGACATTACTATTACTGTGTGTCTGTAATTACGTGACTTGGGCAAGACAGAGTATAGTCTGACTGTCTAATTAGTAATTGCTGATTAAATTGCGTAACTCGGGCAAGACAGAATATAGTCTGACTGTCTGATTACCAATTGTTTAACTGCGTAGTAGGGTAAGACAGAGTATAGTCTGACTATCTGTACTGACGTAAGGTATACCCTCAGCGAGGCTGGGAAGAGCGCTATAAATCAAAATCGAAAACGAAATTAAAAGCAAAAGTGTGAGTCACGAGTTTCGGTCTGTCCCATGGTGAGGTGAATATCTGTATATATTATCTGTATATCTATCATGGGAGCCACCTATCCTAAACCAAATCCTGGCGAAACACCAAATTGGATGAATAGATGTAGTTGGGGTTTTACACAAATTTATGGGTGAATAATTTTTCGGGTTGGACCAAAGCCAATGGTGTGTATCCTACATATCCCCGAATGGGTTCTTTTGACCCAAATAATATGGCACAAGCTTTTCGATTGACATATAAAGGTGAAGGTGACCCTGAAAGGGACCAAAAATATATGAAAGACGGGTAAGATGTTTGGTTAAAAACACAAACCGTGTGGAATGATAAACAAGGCATTTCATTGCCCAGATCAGTTAAGGGTATCGTGCCAAAAAAAGCCGACGGGTAAGAACGAGAAACTACTGTTAGATGAAGCCGAGTCCAATTTGCAAAAAAAAAAAACAAACGACCAAAGCGACTGAATTTACAAACAAACTCTATCCAGACTTGTCTTCCGTTTTCCACATTCTCGCCATGCGCGCCGCCGCCTTATCCTGCACCCGCGCCTGTCGTGCCCGCGCTTACTTTCGCAGCTCGCCGCGCGCCCCCAGCAGAGAAAATAAATGAAGCTCATTTATGGATAACAAAACGACAGGGCCACATAGACATAACTCCGCCGTCCGTCTCGACTATGAAAAACATTTTGAGCATGTTACCAGAAGTGGACAAACCAATAAAATTGTCGTGTAACAGCCATTTCACTGGCGCAGATTATAAGTTCATAATAATGTCAAAAATGGGTAATAAGTCTGATGAGACGCGTCTGCTCGAGGTTGTTCCCTGTCTAAAACCAGAAAATGATCGACCTAAGTGTGTGTGTCCAACACACTGATAAAGAGTCTTGCCTGGCTAAGACAACCTTGAAGATAGATAAAGCCTCTATGTCTGTGTGTGTCAGTCTCTATCTGCACTCAGTCGCTGTCTGCACTCCATCGGGAGTGTTGAAGCTGACTTCTGCTGATGAAACTGCAAACTATTTTCTTCAGTAAACAACAGCATCTTGTTGAAACACTTATTGAGGCCTCTTGTCTACCTTGCTCGTTAGCTATAGTAAAAACAAAGGGTCACTCGAATTTATACACAGATGAGGCTAAGTGTAACTAACTGGCTGACCTAAATGCAAAAAGGGCTGCTCAAGAGGGGCCTCCAAGCCCCCATGTTAATATAGCTGTAGTGTCAACCTCAAAAATGACGTCGTCAATGATTCCAGATGTTGACCTTGTCGCTGTCCAAAAAGCAGCAGCTGATAATGACCATCAATTTTGGTCAGTTTTTTCTGCTATCTCTGCAGGATATCGCCCACTGCCACAGAAGGATACTGGAGAATCCAGACTCTAGAGAGAGTCTGGAAGAGGGGATTATAAGAATTAATTTGTTTTGCAGTGAAGTTTCCTTGAGTTAATATTTTGTAGTTTTCTTGTCTTTCGCAGTTTGCTTCAGTTAAGAGTGTGATGATACAGTTCTGTCTGGGAATGTTTTGTCTGTCTGTTTCAGGGTTGTCTGTCGGCAGGAAACCAGTTGAGTGCGGCTGCACTATCTTCCTCTCTTCCTTATAGTTGCTCTGGATCATCTGTATTTTTCCTTCCCATATGTAGAAGTATTTGCTTAAATGATATGTGAACCCCCGCCTACATGAAGGCTTGTAAGGGTGCTGTATAAAAGATGGGACTGCCCCATCTTCTTTGGTAGATAACAATAAACCAACTTGTATTAGACTTTGGTGTGTTGTTGTCTATCCCAAGCGCGCTTGTTGCTGATCCACTCGACAGGCCTGAGAAACTGCAGTGACCCAGAATAGAGGTTTTAACTCTAAGCTACGGAACACGTTACCTGTTTCTGATGCAGAAAAGTTAGTTCATGCATTCATGACGTCTAGACTGGACTATTGTAATGCACTACTGGGTGGTTGTCCTGCTTCTTCAATAAATAAGCTACAAGTAGTCCAAAATGCAGCTGCTAGAGTCCTTACCAAATCAAGAAAATATGATCATATTACCCCAATTTTACGGTCTCTGCACTGGCTACTAATTAGGTTGCGTATCACTTATAAAATACTACTTCTCATCTCTTTAGCCAAGCATTCACATAATGTATCTCATAACTTTGTACTTCAGTTACATCTGATCAAATACACATCAACTTTCTTCAGGTTGGCCAAAACACATAATTTTTGCATGGTTGGAACAGCAGCTACGCTAATTATTTCTCTATTTGTTTCTCTGTTTCTGCAAATTATACAAGATTCAGTCCGGATTCAGAATACCTAACAAGAGATGATGCCAACCCCTCAGAGGACCGCCGATTATGGGGTCACCAGATGAGCTCCAGAGAAGGATCATCAATAATGACATCGCCAACTTAGAAGACCATCGGCGCGACTCCACAGGAACCTGATGAGTTTCTCTTCAAAGACATTAGCTAAAACTGCTGGTTTTATCTGGCCAGAGGAGAACTGGTCCCCCGACTGAGCCTGGTTCTCCCAAGGTTTTTTCTCCATTCTGTCACCTGTGGAGTTTTGGTTCCTTGCCGCTGTCGCCTCTGGCTTGCTCAGTTGGGGAAGCTTTCCAGCGATATCATATAATACTAAACTGAACTAACGAAGATATCACTGAATACTTGGCTGAACTGCCTTGAACTTCAAATTGATTGTTTACAATAATGCGTTACCTACACACTATTGTGCGGTCTAAATACTGTGCAGTGCTTTGTAACAATCTGTATTGTTAAAAGCGCTATATAAATAAAGGTGACTTGACTTTCATAAAACACCATAACTTCTAAATAAATGTTACAGTACTTCTGATGCACTCTGTTTTTATATGCGTTTACAAAAGTGTTTATATTTTCTCTAATCATCAAATTTCCCATATTAAAATATATTATATAAATACTCTAGTATTCATTATCTACAGCTTTTCTAAAAACGTTGCCAAATAAACAAAATACATGCGTTTTACTACAAAAACCATAGTCAAACAACTTTATTAAAACATGGTTATTTTGTAAATTTAATAATTTTTTGTAAATTGTAAATTACTATGCTTATTAAAAAAATACATGCCACCTTATTTTAACACTTAACCACTTCTGACACCTACCTTCAATAATGTCCAAATTTACTAATGTAAGGCTACCGTCTTGCAGAATTTATTTTCAACTTACCCGAAAAAACAACATACATAAATTTTTACAAACATCAAATACTGCAGTATAAAAAAGACTATGATAAAATATGTGACCCTGGACCACAAAACCAGTCATAAGGTTAAATTTTACAAAACTGAGATGTATACATCATATGAAGGCTCAATAAATAAGCTTTCTATTGATGTATGGTTTGTTAGATACATCTATTTGAAAATCTGGAATCTGAGGGTGCAAAAAAATCAAAATACTGAGAAAATCACCTTTAAACTTGTCTTAATTAAGTTCTTAACGATGCATATTACTAATCAAAAATTACATTTTGAAATATTTATAGTAGGAATTTTACAAAAGTCTTCATGGAACATGATCTTTACTTAATTTCCTAATGATTTTTGCCATAAAAGAAAAATCAATAATTTTGACCCATACAATGTATTTTTGGCTATTGCTACAAATATACCCCAGCGACTTAAGACTTGTTTTGTGGTCCAGGGTCACATATATTATACCCCTTTATTCCACTTTCGTAATAGTACAGTGAAAACACCACGAACAGTTAAAGATTGTAAACAACACTTTACTGAAACAATTCAAAACATTATAAAATGAAGTACCATATAAAACAAAATGGCCACAATTTAATAAAATAAAATCTTCAAATCAAACAATAATTTAAATACTATATTGGCCTTAAAATATCTTAAAAATTGCCAAACCAACACTTATGGTATACAAAAAAATATATATATTAAATGAAAATATTTATTTTCCATAAAAAAAAGACATTGAAATTACTACAGTATAAATAAATGTTAAACTAAAGTGTAACCCATATTAAACAGGTGGCACCATTAAGCACCAATAACATCAATTTTTTAAAACTACCTTTAACTCTTTTACATCAACTATTACTCAGCAAACATGCAAAAAGTTATAAAAAAATAAACTATGTAAATGTACATAAAAAATTGTTTATAACACCATTTCAAGTTAAAATATCAATAATAGCAAAATAGCAAAAATAAATCTTAAATAAACCACTTTAGTTTAAAATGTATTTATACTGTAGTAATTGCAATGTCTTTTTTATGGAAAATAACTTTTATTTTTATAGCTTCTTAAAGTAGAGACAAAACAGTGTATAAATCAGATTTGGGTGGGCTCTTATTTTGTAATTCCACATCAGATAATCCTGAAACTCTGCTGGTAGCATTGTGGCAAGGTGCACTCTCAATCTGAGGTGAAAGTGGTCTGTGCAATCTAGAACCTTTATTTTTATAGTTTCCTAAAGTAGAGACAAAACAGTGTATAAATCAGATTTGGATGGGCTCTTATTTTGTAATTCCACATCAGATAATCCTGAAACTCTGCTGCTAGCATTGTGGCAAGGTGCACTCTCAATCTGAGGTTAAAGTAGTCTGTGCAATCTAGAACATTTATATTTATAGCTTTTTAAAATAGAGAAAATAGTGTATAAATCAGATTTGGGTGGGCTCTTATTTTGTAATTCCACATCAGATAATCCTGAAACTCTGCTGCTAGCACTGTGGCAAGGTGCACTCTCAATCTGAGGTGAAAGTGGTCTGTGCAATCTAGAACCTTTATTTTTATAGTTTCCTAAAGTAGAGACAAAACAGTGTATAAATCAGATTTGGGAGGGCTCTTATTTTGTAATTCCACATCAGATAATCCTGAAAGTCTGCTGCTAGCATTGTGGCAAGGTGCACTCTCAATCTGAGGTTAAAGTAGTCTGTGCAATCTAGAACATTTATATTTATAGCTTTTTAAAATATAGAGAAAATAGTGTATAAATCAGATTTGGGTGGGCTCTTATTTTGTAATTCCACATAAAATAATCCTGAAACTCTGCTGCTAGCATTGTGGCAAGGTGCACTCTCAATCTAAGGTGAAAGTGGTCTGTGCAATCTAGAAATTTTATTTTTATAGCTTCTTAAAGTAGAGACAAAACAGTGTATAAATCAGATTTGGGTGGGCTCTTATTTTGTAATTCCACATCAGATAATCCTGAAAGTCTGCTGCTAGCATTGTGGCAAGGTGCACTCTCAAGCTAAGATAAAAGTAGTCTGTGCAATCTAGAACATTTATTTTTATAGCTTTTTAAAATATAGAGAAAATAGTGTATAAATCAGATATGGGTGGGCTCTTATTTTGTAATTCCACATCAGATAATCCTGAAAGTCTGCTGCTAGCATTGTGGCAAGGTGCACTCTCAAGCTAAGATAAAAGTAGTCTGTGCAATCTAGAACATTTATTTTTATAGCTTTTTAAAATATAGAGAAAATAGTGTATAAATCAGATATGGGTGGGCTCTTATTTTGTAATTCCACATCAAATAATCCTGAAACTCTGCTGCTAGCATTGTGGCAAGGTGCACTCTCAATCTGAGGTTAAAGTAGTCTGTGCAATCTAGAACATTTATATTTATAGCTTTTTAAAGTAGAGACAAAACAGTGGTATAAATCAGATTTGGATGGGCTGTTATTTTGTAATTCCACATCAGAT
>NC_133362.1:59100263-59151427 GCF_049309525.1 Garra rufa
AGTGCGTCTCATTTATCTGAACCAGTTTGTCATAAACACGAATTCACTGATGGAGAAACGGATCTTTGAGAAAATCCGAGTGAACTGAATCGGTTGATTCGCAAAAATGATTCAGTGTTTCGAATCACCACACGCTGATGAGACACTGCTGACCAAAACTGCAAATGCAACGAAAATAACATAATAATAATCATCATAGGCTATTTTTTATTATTTAAAATTAACGTTAGTTTACCACAGTGTGTGGGACAGCAAACGATCTTCAGTTCATGCAGGCTAATTTGTTACAAAAGAAATCATAGTTTATGGCGAGCACATGCATTCATTTTTCTCATATAAATTACATAGATTTGAATGGATTGTTGGTTTAATTTTTGTCATCTTCATTTTAGGAAAAGAAATGGCATCATCAATTATCTCAGCCACCACAGAGTCCAAAAGTAAGTTCAAGTAACTTTTAACATTGAAAAGTAAAGCTTCAAATTTAAGAATGATATAAGCAAACTTATGTTTTATTAGTTATTTGTTGTCCCAGCTATATTCAATCCGTTCGGAAACAACCACAACTGCATATGTCTAAAATTAATAAGGTTTAATCTATTATGGTTAATCTGTGATTTAAAAAAAGCGCTTCTACATCACTAATATCAATTTAAAACAGCTTCATAAAGGGTTTTATTTTAAGCATGCCGGCTTACCTTAACAAGACCTTGGAGTCCTGGGGCATTTCAGTGTTTAATGTACATCAGAGCTGTTCCAAGTCATCACTTCAAAATAAAGTACCGGTAAACATGGCGATGAAAACGTGTGCTTAAAAATCAGTGGATGGAAAATTATGTATTTAAAAGAAAAGAAAAAGAAAGCAAAGAAAACTACATTAAATATTACAAAACTAATTATTCCTAGCATAAAGCATACCATAGCTTTGAAAAAAATAAGTTTTAAAAAATAAACACATCATAACAAAGTTTCTTAGAAAGGTAATACTGTTTTTATTATTATTATTATTTTATAATCAACAGGACCCAGAATATACATCATTGGGGACAGCTACATTCGCCGTGGGGAAAAACGTGCTAGGGAGACAACCGGGACCAATCTTGGTCTGGATGCCCACGTCTGGTGGTTTGGCTGGGGAGGCATGGTTTGGAGAAACATCCTCCCCTTTTTCCATCAGTGCCTTGGAGGAAGAGCTGTGCCAGATGTCCTCTTGATTCACTGTGGCGGAAATGACCTCGGAAACATCAAGAGTGTGAAGCTGGTCGCAGTAATCAAGCAGGACTTGCAAGACCTCCACAGGAAGTTCCCGCAGATGGTCTGCACACCCTAAAAAAATGGACAAAGCTCGGCGCTTTATAAACAGTGTGATGGCTTCCTTTGTTTTGTCTATTGGTGGAGGCATTTGTCACAGGTCGGGGCGGGCCAATCCGGCTGCACCCACCCCTAAGACCCGTTACCACCCTTAGGGAGTCAGACAGAGGTCAGGCAAGGACGACGGACAACAAGGCTTTAAGTCACGGTTTTTATTGAGTATAAAAAATGGATAAAAAGTTTTAAAATAATGGGTCTTCTGGGCAGGGTCGTTCCGTCCTACGGACTCACGACTGAACAGAGGCTGCTGCAGGACAGTTCTATTTCGGGTACGTACTCCTCTTCGTCAGCAGGTGACCAACAGAGAACTCACGGCTGGAGGGCTTCACCGCAGAGCAGTCGGTGAGTCTTCGGATACAAGATCCTCTCGAGGGGCTGGCAGACACAAGGCTTTCGGCAGAAGAAGTTCACTATAAAGCAGACAGGTGAGTATACAGGCACGTAATCCTCTTCTTCAGCAGGTGACAGACAGAGAACTTACGGCTGGGGGATTTTACTGCAAAGCAGCCGGTGAGTATACGGGCCCGTATTCCTCTTCTCCAGGTGACAGGCAGAGACTTGTGGCTGAAGGGCTTCAGGCTGGAGAGCTTCGCTGCAAAGCAGCCGGGTAAATATACAGACACGTAATCCTCTTCTTCAACACTGACAGACAGAGAACTTACGGCTGGAGGAACTTACTGCAAAGCAGTCGGTGAGTATTCAGGTACAAAATCCTCTCGAGGGGCTGCCGACACAAGGCTTACTGCGGGAGTTTACTGCAAAGCAGACAGGTGAGTATACAGGCACGTAATCCTCTTCTTCTACACAGACAGACAGAGAACTTACGGCTGGGGGATTTTACTGCAAAGCAGTCAGGGAGTCTTCCGGTATGCAATCCTCCTGAAGGGCTGTCAAATAAAACATTCCAATATCTGTGGAGTACAACAATGTTAGCCTCTTCTTACGTCTTGGAACGTGATAGAAAACTCAGGTAAGTATGGACATCCAGCAGGTTTAAGTTCACACTTCACATCAAGACGGTGCATCACATCACTTCATCCCAGCAATTCAACACTCAGTGGAAAATACATATAAATGGCCGTTGCCCATTCTCAAACCTGGCACTCACGTTGAGGAGTCCCATAGACAGGAAGAGAAGATGGAGATTGAGTGATCTTCTCACAGTCTCTCACAAACAATCTTACTGTACAGCGGCTTTCTTCCTCCAGTTGCATTAATGTGCTCCTCCTCCCACACTCATAGTCCCGCACCCGTCTCTCAACCCCACTTCCTCTCCTCCTTCTATCCCCTCATGCTGCCTCCGGGATCCACAGTCCCCCCGGAAAAGAAGAAGAACGCCCTCCAGAAGAAAAAGAATCTCTCCTTCTCCTTGGTCTGTACTCTCTCCTCTTATCTTCCCTTGTTGGCAACATGTCCCAATCACAGGGCTTCAACTCCCTCATCCACAGCTGCCGACGATTTCAGCTAATCATCCCATTCGCGGGGATTTTGCGCTAACCCGGAACTAGCCCGGTGTTCCGTTTTTATGGGTCCGACGGGAGACAATCGCGGCGAACATTAGTTCCGCCTAACAAACTAAAATAAAAAAAATTAAATATTTCGTCACCTCGTGACACATTGAGCATCATCGTCAGATAAAGCGTAGGGATCCTGGCCATTTTTTGCACGATCAAGTTCATTTGACCCCTTTGGGAAATGATATATTTTTAAAAAACATTGCCCGGTGTTTGAAAGATCAAATCCAGTAGGTTTTGAACTGCTGGATTTGAACTTTCTACCCAAAGTTGTGGCATCAAATATGTCCAGGATTTTTATACTTTATGTGACCTTTGATGAACAATGTTTTTTTTTTTTTTATATACAAAGTAAGTCATCACACTGAATTCTGTCACAGTTCTTCCTCTCCTCCTCTCATTCTTTCCTTATCCCATTCTCCAAACTTTGCTTTACCTCAGCCATTTTCCCCATGGCGAATGTAGACAAAAATAAATTGTAAATAAATGTATATATTTTTTTTTCATTTGTATTATAAGGAATTAAAATACACCAATACTGATTCGTCCATCATGTCTCTTTGTAACATTACTTTCGTAATACTATTGCAGATTTGACTGACAATACATTGTGTGCCATTTTAGAATTTAAACATTTTTCATCAGTAGTTCATTTACAGACAATACTCCAAAATTAAGGCAAAGAATTCATAAAGAGTGGACAAGTACTACACAGGTGGTCAGTCCTCCATGTTTTCACTGCGTGGCACTGTGTCTGAATCTGATGTAGGTTCTGTAAATACACACATTAAGAAAAGTAATAATGAAAAACATTTATTGTAAGGTCTGCTCTGCCACAGGTATTCACAACCTTCAGGATTAATTTTTTTTTTATTATATAAATGATTTAGGCTAAATTCTTCTCAATTCTTTAAATTTTTCATATAACAGACAGCTCTGTGTAAGAAAAAGTAGAATTGGTGATAGTGTTGAAGAATAACCTTTTTGTCTAATTTATACAATTGTCATATGATCACAAAATGAATAAGGCTAAAAGCATTTGTTTTCGATCTGGCAGCTGTATTGACTGTGACATAACTGCATGCTGTCGATTGGACATGTTGCTGAAATCTGAGAAGCATATAATGAATAATTTACAAGAATATGAGATTCTTTATAATTTACTCACTTTTAATTTTTGTTTGTGTGTTGTCACTCTTCATCATTTTCAATGAGCCTAATACAGGACAGACAAAAAATGTTTTTTTTTACACAACAGATACAACCAGCATTTTAAAAGTGGCCTGTCGTAGTTGAAAGCCCACTCACCACGACAAGGTGCAGGCCATGAGTGGGACACAGGACAAGACATACTTGACAAACAAGACAAACTGAGACGAGACAAAACAGGTACATTTTACATGGGAATTCTTAACTATATACCAAAACATTAACAAAACAACAAAAACATAACATTTATTGAAACATGTAACAAATAAAATAACATTTCTCAAAAAGTAAATGAAAGAACTACTTTTTTTGGTATTGTATTTTTTGTTTTTTTATTCTTGAACAAAAAATTATAAAGTCATGTAATGGTAACTCGAAACTTTAGAGTGCAAACTATTTAAAACAAAACAGAAATACTTATTTACACTTAGAAAGAACAAAGTTCTGATGATTTTAAAGGTAAGCACTTAATATGAGAAAATATATGACTAGATTAAACTTATTTACAGTACAACAAGTTATTTACAATGGCTTCCTGTGACTGAGCAGATAATAAAACAACAACAACAACCACATATTAAAGAAAATGAAGGGTCAGTGGAGTCTTCTGTCTTCTGTGAATGATTCAGTCCTGTTTATGCGGACTGTAAATCATCACCATCAGCAGCGGATTGGAGTCTAGGTGACTTCTGTGAATGATTCAGTCCTGTTTATGCGGACTGTAAATCATCACCATCAGCAGCAGAACTTAAGGAGGATCAGTGGAGTCTAGGTGCCTTCTGTGAATGATTCAGTCCTGTTTATGCGGACTGTAAATCATCACCACCAGCAGAAGCTGAAGCAAGAGCAGCAAAACTTCAGGAGAATCAGTGGAGTCAGTGGAGGCATGAATCATTACCACACAGCTAAATCCCCAGTGTTAATTTAACACTCTGAGTGTGGACTTATATAAACACTGAAGCAGTGTTGAAGTTAATGAGATAATTAGGTGATTAATGATGATTGAACATTATTGAAGACACCTGATGTTAACAAGCAGAATCACCAAAAAAGAAAATCACAATTATAGTGGTCAGTGTTTGAATTAGTTGGGCTCTTGACCCTGTTTGGTTGCTGTTACTGTCAAATTGTTTGTTGGCCAGACAAGCCAACAAACAAAAGTCATCAAGTGGCGTTGACTGTGTTTTGAAATGTCCATCATGTAGTGACTTAAGCTCTTACTACATTCTTACTATTTTAGTTTGTTTTTATGTGACTTTTTAGTAGCTTGTTTTGTTGATGTTCAGAGTTGATCTGTTTATCTGAATATGTTGATTGTCACTGTTGTTGAGATTCATACACTGATTCTTGATGTCTATGAGTGTGTATGTGAAATATTTTTTTATCATTAAAAAAGGGTTGTATGAAATCTTTCCAAAATGTACAGAAAATATATTCACAAAATTGTGGATTCACCAAGCAGTTACAATCAGCAAAGGAAATATAACTCTTGAGATTATACTCTAGGTGAGTTCAGTGATTCAGGTTAAGTAATGAAAATGTTAAAGCATAATCATAACCACCTGATGAATTTAGCTTTTGCCTTGTCTGGCTGTTTTAACTCAGCTACAGCAGCAAAACATTATCTAACATTAAAGACGTAAGGGTCAAGAGACCAACTAATGCAAACACTGACCACTATAACGATTGTTTAAAAAAAAATTTCCTTAAAAAGTTTTTCTCCTTTGGCGATTCTGCTTATTAACATCAGGTGTCTTCAATAATGATCAGTCATCACTACTTTAACACTGATTCAGTGTTTATATGAGTTCACACTCAGTGTGTTAAATTAACACTGGGGATTTTGCTGTGCAGCAATGAAAACAACAGATGGTAGATGGAAAAATGTGACAGCTACAAATATTCTCCAATTATTCCCCATAAAAATGGATCAATTTAGTCAGCTGTCTGCGAACCATTTTACCGTCTTTTGCCATTTCAGTTTTCCTTCTTGCAAAGTGGTTAAATCTGACTTTGCAGTACCACACAGAGGCCATTTTTACCAATAGATGAATATGATTCATTTCAACACATGTAGCAAACATATGGCTGTGTAGTTGTGGGAAAAGATCTCTCTCGGCACAATCTGCTAGCACCTCACTGGAAATGGCTAATGTGATTCCACGTCCACAGGGAAGCTGACCTCCACTTGTTGTGATCCTTCTCTGAATACATTTCTCTGTGGCCAAACATACAGACACCATGCCTGGTGAATGTTTCTGCAGACCACCTCTATCTTTTTGATGAATGAAATCATGTGCAGCACCATCAGTTGTTAATGCCTGTGAGCATGGCAAGCAGGTGATTTTCTCTTTCATCTTTTTCACCACAAATCCTGCGATGTAGCTGATTGCTGCCTCTTTGTATTCAGAAAGGCTGCATACATCAGGAAGATCAGGAACTGTATCATCTTCAGTCACACCCACTTCCACCAACTGCACTTCCAATCTTCGTGCAACATTTACAGATTCAGGTGTTGAGTTGAGGATGTAAGTGCTGTCTCGAAGCAAACAGTTCCCTGTGCCAGTTTTCACTTGATGCCTCACAAGTAGGCGTTTGTATGCTCCTCTGAACTGCCTAGCATTTGGGTTGTCATTGTGACCACCTCTTGCTCTTATGGCAGCAAAGAAGAGCTCCAAGTGGTCCTGACTTAGTTTGTAGGTGAGAAGATATCTGCATGGTGCATTGGCTGTCTCAACAAGATCACGGTAGATGTTAAGTGCACTTCTGCCATTAGCAATGAAGCCATATATTGCAGTCCTTTTTTTGGTGGTGTGAAGTGGCACCATCTTGTTGTACTGCTGGACCTTCAATCCATGGAGCATGGTTTCTGCCTGATGTAAAATGGTTTCAACCCTGTCTTTAGTTGTTGGCTTCATTGGGGCTTTGAAACCTTTTCCAAGAGGATTTCTGCTGTTCAGTACATCAAAAGCTGCATCTACAGTGCGCAAAAACTGCACAGTTGCAGCACAACCTTTAAACTCATCCATCTTCAAGCCTTGCTCACAGAACTCTATGGCATCTGCCACACTGCAGCTGAAGATCTGTGCTGCCAGGTGGACTTTCATTTTTTGTTTTCTCCATTGTAAATGAGCCATCCTTAGCCTGTTACCCAGTCGCAGACCTTCGTTCTCTTGAAGTTCATTGAGGGCTTCTATGTACTTCCATTTAATCTTCCTTCCATCTTCTGTCTCAAATTCTAGGGAAGATGCAAAGGCATTACGAAGAAGCTTTAGCATGTGGCATGCATCCAGGATCACATGTACTTTAAGTGTAGGGTCCTCTGGATGCAAGAAGTAGGGCTTCATGTTGTTGATATTTAGGCCAGCGCCAAGTTCCCTTATCATAGCCATGTTGCTTGTGGGGGCATCACACGTAAGAGAGACAACTTTGACACCAACCTCATGAAGCCTGCTAAGGCTCTCCCTAATGACATTGGCCTTCTCTGATCCACCCATACCTGTGATGAGAAAGTATGCTATGGGAATTTTCCATGACTCATTTACAGCCACAACCATGAGAACCAAGGCCTGGGTGGCCAGTGTGTTGTCAATTTCTCCAGTGCCTATGTCCACATAGCCATGGAACTGGTCTCCTGCAAATTCAGTCATTTTGTGAATATACATTTCATCCATCATTAGGGCACAGACTGTTTCTTTTCCTTTCTCTCGGTTTTCCTCTACATGACTTTTTAGTGCTGTGAAAGATGCCACAGTAAATCCAGGATCGGCTGAGACGCTGCTGTACCAGTTGCGAATGGTGTGACTGTGTGGCAGAGCTTTCTGAAAATTGTCACGCACATAGTCATATGCCTTTGGGGAATAAAAATGTAGTGTGGTGGCAAACTGCCTCAGCTCCTCTGAGTACTTAGCTGTTTTTTTCCCCTGCTGTATATTCAACAAGATGTGCTTTGGCACTTCATCAATTGACTCAAGCAAAGAAGCACATTCATTGGATATCAACAGCTTCTTCTTGAGTTCTGTAGTGACATCCTTTAAGGTGGAGATCTTCTTTTTTAAACGCCTGGACTTTTTGTAAGCTTTTTTTGGTATGTTCTTAGAATTTTCTCAGTGGCCTGATTTTTCCGTTTCAAAGACCCTGGAGACCCTAGGTTGTAGCTGTGATCCTCTAGAAAGCAGTGTTTTTTTGCATTTCTAGCAGCTGAAGCTGCATAACTATGATCCTCATGGATATCTACTCTTACAGCAGTGTCACAAGGACAGATGTCATTGCTAAATAGGATGTTCCCATTGGCATTTTCAGTCGGGGTGACATTGCTGTAATCGGCAGTAGATTTCAGGCTAATACACTTGTCAAACGGAGAATCCTTATTGTCTCCTGCATCTTTGCAGACCAAAAGAGAGGAGCCACTTACCTCTGAACTATTACTCTCAAAAATTTTGCGTCTTACCACTGTAGAAGAGGACTTCACCAGATGACAAGGAAATGAAAAAATGGTTGGAACTGCTGTACTCTTCAGATGCTGATTCCCCTAAAGAAAAGAAAAAGGAAAGAAAAAAAATACAATTATATTTCTAATTACTATAATTACATAGTTATATAACTATATAACTAGAATTGTCTTAAGAAAGGATATGGATAATTTTGTTTCAGTTGATCTCATCAGTTAATTTAATGACATTGACAAATATGTTTACAAAATGTTGTCCATTTTCCAATGAAGATGTCAAATTAAATTTTGAACATTATTTTAATGTAAAAATAAAAAAAAAATGCACATTCCATTGCTAAACTATTCAAAATATTTAAATGTCTCCAAGCAGTTATGACAAATTACAATCCACTGAACCAAATGTATGCTTGGGATAAATCTAATCATCTGAATGCAATGTTTTTTTTAGCCACATTGGCATCACAGTTATTCTGCAGATTTTTATTTACCTTTAAGTCCTTGGTGAAAGCATGCTCTTCAAAATGAGCACTGCAAAGACGAGATGAGGTTGTTGGTTTCCAGTCCTTTCGTCTCATGTTCACCACCCATTGTTTGAGCCTTTCTGCGTCATGCTCACCTAAAGGAAAACTGCAAAACACATGTAGCTACTTTCACTGTTTCAATTAGCTGCCTTTTGACAATTTTATATTGACGCTTATATTGATGCTTCACATTACTTTTGCAAATTTTAAGTCATTAATAATGTTCATATGCCTAGTTAGCTAAAGTACAGATAAGTACACATAGCAAGAAATTTCTAAATATCAACAGAATATTTACATATCACATCCCTGCACTATAACAAAATCTGATCAATTTCTTATCTTTTTTTTTTTTTTATTATTTATTTATTTATTTTTTATATATTGTTAATTCTATTTTCCGCCTTCCTTTTTTGATTGAGTGGAAATGATGGCTTAATTTCATCTGGCAAAGTGGAATTCACATTTATTTGAATGTTTCATAATGTACATTCTTCGTTTTCCAAATAAATTACTAGAATACTATAATACATAGGGATAAGTCAAAATAACTACTGTTTACACAGGACACATATTGTAATTGATGTATTATATATATATATATATATATATATATATATATATATATATATATATATATATATATGACACTTTAAAGTTACACCTGTTAGATAAACTAAATAATATGCCACTAGAAACAACTTTAAAATATCAGAAACGCCATTTTAAATCAAGTTCAACTAACGGTACAGGTGATCGTTACTCTATAATTAATTAGAGTAGGCTATCATTAGTTTTGTCTTCCAGATTATTATTTTATACCCATAAAAATAATTAGTATGCCAGATAACGATCAGCTGCTTATGCTTTTTCCCGTCATGGCTAACGTTAGGCGTGTTATCTTATCCTAACATTTGTTATTTATCTTATAAAGCCCGCATTTAACGTTACCGAAAAAAACGCAGTGATCCATCAGATCCTGTAGGTCGGTTAGAACAGTTTACTGCTGAACAACTCATTTTGTCGGTGTGAAACACCACAGAAATCGAATATTAATAGTTAGCTGTATCTTCAATTTGCTCTCGAAGCTCCAACAGTCACAGAAGCTGTCAATCATATCTGTCAATTATGATGACACGCCCCATTTTTATAGCATCAAATTACTAGCTAAAATCAAACGTATCACAAAAATCAACAACGGAACGTATATCAGCCTAATATTGTATTGGAAGTGTAATTATTTTTTTTATTTTGACTCAAGTCCCGTTCGTTTACATGGAGAGGGCGGGGTTTATGACCTGTACTACAGCCAGCCACCAGGGGGCGATCAAAGAGCCCGAAGCTTCACTTTTGAGGACGTGTGAGGCACGCCCGGTTTAAACGCATAGCTGCCATGAGGACGTTCCTCCAGCGGGGAGGAGTAATAAATTATGACTAGGTTTGCAGTGCTGAAAAGCCGTTTATTGAGACATAGATCCGAGATAGCCAGCAACACCTGGTTCAATGTTAAGTCACCGTGTCAACGCTAACCCCCATTGAATTATTGTGACAAAGTCATGCTGGCTCCATATTGCTTTGGCACCGGCAATTAATGCTGAAACAAAGTCGAGAGTTCTACAGAAAATCATGAAATATTAAATCAACATAATGACATAGTGATCATGCATTTCCATGTGCGGCAAAACCCCATTTAAAGTGAAAAAGACACATTTTCAACAGCTTCTTTTTCTTTTTTTTTTTTTTTGAAACAGTTTAACAGTCAGTGACAAAAAGCTCATTCTTTAGAAAATTAAAGTGGGATAAAAAAAGGAATGCAATCTTAAAAACGATATGTTTTAGGAGTCTGATATCAGAGTACAAGCGGTCCAGTGGCTCAAGTATTAAGAAGCTGGCTCAGGTCAGACTGCTCCCTCTTTTTCTTTGGGTTCTCTGAAAGCTGAAAAAGAAAGCGTGAACTCACCTAAGCAGAGCAAGTCAATACAGCCGTCATACATACGGTCACATTCAGAAATATTAATAGGTTAAACGCAGTATGATTGACTTTTGGAAATGTTCTACTGTCCTGTCCGTTAAAAGCGTGAAAAGGGACACAAATTAATTAACTAAATAAAAATGAAATACATTTTAAAAGCGGCCCCGCCTGATCACCGTAGAACTATAATTATAACTACGGAACATCACTTCCGGTTTCTGTCGGCGCTGATAGTCTCGTGGTTAGCGCACTGACGTGTGGCGCAGCTGCAACTCTGACGACTCCACTTCGAATCCCGTCTTGGGCTCTTTCAACTATTCTCACTATCCTATTGCTCTGTCCGCTAAAAGCATGCGAAAGGCCAAACATAAAATGACTGCTTCACCTGAACGTGAGTTCGGGCAGGTGTTGATAGATTTCGCCTGTAGGTCTTATAGCCTGAAGAGCACAACTAACCACTGAACAAAAATTCAACTGTTAATGATAAGCACTGAACAGTACAGCACTGTCCCACGTGGAAAGAGCGGTTACCAGTGTGAATGAGGTGATTTCTCAATGACGGGTAAGATCCTCTTTTGGCCAAGCGGAGGGCAACCTAAGGCAGGGGGTCACCGCCACTGGGCACCTGCCCGAGAAGGGAGGTGTATATTTGAGATGGTAGCGGAGTTGAGCGGATGCTGAATAGGCCTAAAGCATCGGTAAAGAGGGGATCTGTAAGAAATTACAGCCATCTGCCTCTAAAATGTGCGCTCCTCCAGACCTGATCACCAGCAACCGCATTGCTTGATTGTGACAACCATCTACAACCTGATGAAAACATGCCAGGGCATTACACCTTGAGGAAAAGGAGCTTATTCATTAAGATTTAATGGCAATGGGCTTTCAAAAACCATCTGAGACCATGTGATGGCAGCCATTATCTCTAGTAAGACATTACAAAATATCTTTATTCATGTCAGGATGAAGTAGGTTGCTTTACTGACAAGAACTGCATAACATTTGTGGATTCAACATTATGATAAATTCCTGAATCAATGAGGCTAAGATGATATTAAACTAATATGTCTATATCAGTTTTTACTCTTGCAGGTCCTTAGACATAGCATAGGATAATTACAAGACATGGTGGTGGCTAAAGATGAAGACTGCTTTTGCTGATTGAACAGATAGTCTGGATAAATGAAGGTTAAGTAAATTAAGCATTTAAAGTAAACAATTTAAAGAAAAAAAATGCTGCTAGCATAATTGATTTTAAATAATCTAAATTGAGATTTGAGATAGAAGCTGTAACACTTTTAGCTTTGGTAAATAAAGTGTTCTATTGCAATGTTTTTAGTATGATAGTCAAAGTTAATGTTTGGTAAAGCTGTCAAATGATAATTTGCACAGCAGGAGAGAGAGAGAGAGAGACTGCTTGAGTGGAGGCAAGGATGGAACTCTGCCTCTCTTATCGGCCTGCTAAATAAGTTCAACCAAAACAAAGCCATGACTAGCATTGAGACTGGAAAAGAGGCAAGGTAAAAACTATGTAAAACTGGCAGGGAAAAATAGTTTAAATCCAAAATCGTAACCTAACATATGAATTGCTTGTTGTTGATTTGGGGAACGATTATGTTGCTTTTGAGTGTACATTGTGCACATAACATCTGGAATGATGACTGTTGGGTTAAATATAATGGCAAACTTAACAAAAGTTGATCATTCTTAGTAGGGGTGGGGAAAAAAATCGATATTGCAATATATTGTTGTGCTCTCTGTCGCAATAAATAATCGATACACTAACGGCCAATATCGATATTTTATTACAACACAAAATGATTAATTTACCCGTCGTCAGTGTCACTGTCACTACCCAATATCTACCATTCTGTTTGCGGGGGGCGCTGTTCGAGTAAATAGGGGTAAAGTGGCAGAAGCAGCGGCCAGTGAAGAACACAAGTTATCTAACAATAACAGAGAAGAAGCGCAGAAAAAGAGAAGTGAGAAAAATGGCGGAAAATAACGAAAACCAAACAGAGACGCACCCGCTAGTTGAGCATGCTGATCAGTTACGCCTGTTTCACACATACTCCGTCTGCAGTGCGTATGCGTTGAGTATTTTTTTCCGCACCCATGTTAACGGATTAGAGCATTCACACTGCACGCGGTTGCTGTCCGGCAGTACGTCCCAGAAGCGGTGTGCAAGTGCATTCAAGTGCATTGAATAATACGTTGTTTATGTGTTCTGTGTGAAAGCAAAACGAGTCTGTGCTGCTTCTGCATCGCACACGGACTTCAGACGGAGTATGTGTGAAAGTGTTCCTCAAGAAGAATATGCCTTGATGTGACCACTGTCCAGGTTAACATAAAGCACTTTACAGTAACTTACTACTGATGTTTCAGTATCATGGTTTACACATGTTAGTTAATGTTCATGTTGTTTTTTTAATGTTCAGGCACTTTTATGTGTCTAGCTGTACAGTGTTTACATTTAAGACCAGGAGGCAGTGAGTTATTATGCAAAAGCATATTTCTTTGCACAGTGTTGAAAATGTTGGCATTAATAAATGCTTAAGATTTCCTTATTATGGGTATTTTTTTCTTTTTCAGTCACATATATCGTGATATATCGTTGATGAAATTTCTTCCAATATATTGAATATCGTAGATATCGCGAATCGTGATATTATCATTATCGTGGGCCACATATCGTCACAGAATTGAATCGTGAGTTACCTGTATCGTCCCACCCCTAATTCTTAGTGAATATGATTAAAAGAGGACACAGAACATGGACGAGCTTTATATAGATTGGTTATTTGGCTCGGTCTGTTATGAGTAATAACTACTTATTTTGTCCTTTATAATGCTGATTTGAATCACTCTCTGGTTTAATATGTTTCAGAGTGTTTAGGTAAATTGAATTTGTGAAATTACCATCCATAATGGGTTAAAAACCCATGTCTAAATTTAACTGAGGGTCTAAATTAAAATACAGCTAACTGTTTGGTATCTGAATGATAAAAGGTAAATGTTTTAGACTTGATGGCAAAGAAACAGTGACACATTGGCCAAGTCACTAACCAGATTATCCAGAGAGCACCCTCAAGTTATAGTAAGAAAGGCTGGTGGGCAAACAAAGGAGGAATTAATACATTCTAAGAGTAATATGGGTTAAAGGCAAACACAGCTGTAAGGCTGTCTGTGTCTCAAGGCTGAGGTGATGTAATAGTTTGGATTGGTTTATATAGAACAGAGACAATTTTACAAAACATTTTGAATCTGCTGGATAACCTGCTGATGGAGGAATTTGGTGACAAGTAGTTTTAATAAATGTTATGTACAACAAAACTGTTTTAGGAAGTTTGGAACCGTTTATGAACACTTGTCAAGTCAAACGAAATTAATATTACAGTAACACTGGCAGGGCCTGTTGATAATGTGCACTGTTTTAAAACAGCTTTAGAAACTGAGGAAATAATATTTGCCAGTTTACATCTAAGCAATAGATTTGTTTATATGGCTACAGAATTGTGAAATCTGTCAGTTTTAGAAATTAATGATAATGATCATTGCCAAATGACAAGGGTTTTTAAGACGTTGATCAGGTAGCTTGACCTGTAACCATTTTTAAATGACAAGACAATGAGAACCAAATTGCCTTTAAACAAAGCCCTGAGAATTTGCTGAAAGTCCTGAATTATATGCTGTAATCGGAGTACAGTAATATGGTATGATAATTGAGAAGATTGAAATTACAATAATTAGGCATTTGGGTATCACTGATATAATGATATGCAAGGCAATAACAAGTTGTATACTGACAATGTCATTTGGACAAAACATAACAAAAGGGCTGTTAAGTAACAATTATGAACTATTTTAGGTTTAAGGGGAATAATTATTATGTATTCTTTTTTTTCTATTTTTTAACAATGGCTTAATTTGGGTATTACTTATGTTGGGTTTGTTTATTTTAGACTGCCATTGTTTTGGACCCCAAAATGGTCCATGATAGGGAATGAATGAGTGGATTTACAATCCCTCTTCTTGCACTATATATTATAAATAATAGTTTTTGTAAAAATAGGATATCTATCTTGAGAATGCCTATTAATTTAGCTTGGCTTCCAGGGAATAAATAAGCGTGATTCTTGTAATCATTTGATTTTCAGATATTACCAAATTAACTAAGAGGCATTATATTTGTATAAGACAGGTAAAGACAATTGTGTCTAAGGTAATGACAGCCAACAATGCACTACAGGCACTGTAGGACTTTTAGTTCCAGTGTAGTTATTAAAGGGAAAAGATATTCAGTTGTGCTCACAGGGGTTGTGAGAAGCAGCAGACCAATTAAAGAATTGTTTCCATTGAAGAAGTATAATTCTTGGAGTTGAAAAAAAAAGTATAGTATGCTTTTGGCCAATAGTTGGGATTGATTTTAGTATGTTTATATATAAGGATGTTTGTTAATTATCATTTGTTAAGGCTGACTATAAGTGGGCAAATTTTGTAGATGTTTTGTCGCAGATACCAAGTCCATTACTAGAACGGAACAACTACATGACCATCTTAAAGGTAACTGCTTTAGCGCCACTTCGATGGTCTATAATGTCACTGCTAGGTGCATTTAAATAGGCTTAATTTGTGTTTGGAAATTATTGCTAGCAGAAAAACTAAGACGAAGAGAGCACCAAGTGAATGTTACATTTACAGTAGGAACGTTTTTACAGACGTGACAGATTCGGTAGAGGAGTTTGTGGAAGTGTTAAAGTATGTTTTGTACGCGCTTGGAGGATATCTAGGACTAGCTGTCTTAATTATTTGGATGATGGTTCGTTGTTGTTTCTTGTACGTTTTTAAATATGTCTGCAGGACAGTGAATCCTGTACAAGGAGAGATGTGCCTGCTGAAGCTGTCAAACAGCTTACATCAACAATTGACCAAAGACAACGTCAACGCCCTGTTTTGAGTGGAAGGTGGGAGAGCCCCTGCCATGGGGACCGGAATTTTTAGGTTCCGGCTTGTCCATGATGGGGTGAAGAGACGATTGTGACCCGCCAGGGGAGCATGACTCAAACACTCCGCCTTCCGTAGTGACCTCACCTGGTAGACCGGACGTGGAGTATTGGACTCCACAATTGGTCTAATACGGGGGACTGAAGGAGTGGAAGTCGGGAGATATCATGCCCTTTTTACAAATTAATATCCTTATTAATTCTTACACATTTTTAGTAGATGATCTAGCTCATAAATCCGTGTTTAACTCCTAATATAATTTGTTGTTTAATATTAGTAGTGGCTAGAAAGATGTCTTAATAGAAAATCACATGATGTTAGAATAAATTGTGCTCTGAATGAGATTTGTGCTTGTTGAAGTTTCTCTTTTCTCAGACACCCGCGGTCACACCTCAGGAGGTCAGGATGACCCTCCTGATTACGTGAGCAGTTGTGACCAAGACATCTGTGATCGGGACATCTATGACATGTGTTCTTGATAACTGATCAAATGCGAATCCCTTAGACTTGTATTAGTGAAATCCTGTTGGTTTGGTTCTATTTTTCTAACTGTTAAGTGTGCGTGTATCAAGCCACACTGATAAAGATTCTTGCCTGGCTAGGCAACCTTGATGATATATAAGACCTCTGTGTGTGACTTTATGTGTGTGTTGAATATTTCACACTTATCTAGGTTCTGGACCAATCCGGATCTTGCTAATCTATGTATTGACATAATTAGGAACCTCTGTTAGAGTATAATTACTGGTGTTTTGAACATGTACTCAGAGCGGCCTACGAACTCCATCGAGAGTGTTGAAGCTGACTTCTGCTGATGAAACTGCAAACTATTTTCTTCAGTAAACATTACTTCGATTGATTGAATCTTTGACTCCTGGTTTTTGTTCATCATATCTGGTCCTTGTGTGTTTTTACTGTAAAATTCCCCTTACAGCCACGAGGTCATGGGTGATGGCGAGTGGATGGCCAGGTTGAGGACTTTTGCCAGCTCTGGGGTTTGTCCGTCTGGAGGCAACAGACCAGCACCACGGCAGCGGAAGTGGTACAACCTCTATCAGAAGGTAAAGTTACCTGTATCTCATTGTAGAATATGAATGTGTACATTATTTGTCAAACATTTTTACACGTGACTGTGTTTAATGTTTTTGAAAGAAGTGTCTTTTGCTCATTCAGCCTGCATTTATTTGATCCAAAATACAGAAAAAACAGCAATATAATTTGTACTGCATATTTGTATTTATTTTTTAATGAAAACTGATACGTTTTGCAGAATTCATTGATGAATAAAAAGTGTCCAAACTTTTGACTGATCCTGTATTTGTGTTTTATTTATTATTATTTTTTCATAGGAGAGGTGCTTGATCAGACTGGACAGCCCCTGGTAGTGGACCCTGACTCAGAAGAGACAGAGAACATGCTGGAGGATGTGGATGAAGGTGAGGATGAAGAAGACGAGGGCTTCAGGTTGGACCAAACACTTGACATTACTGAGTCGAGTCTTACTGATGACCCAAGCTTCTCTCTGTCCTCCACTCAGCCTGATGCCTCCTTCACGCCAGGTGCCTCAGCATCTCCTGACGAGTCTGTGGTATGTTAATATCTCATTTAATGTATGTATGTAATTATGTTTTATGTAATACTGTAAAATTTCTAGGGAAAACATAATAATTTGTGCTGACCTGTTGCTTTTTGTCTGAAGTTGACAAAAAAAAAAAAAAAACATCTAGAAAAATATATATATTTATTTGTTTTGTTTTTTTTGTCCCACTTCACTTTACTCATAATGTTGTTGATTTCATTTTTTTCTTTTTGTTGTATTTTTCTCACAGGCTTTGGCTAGTGCTGGTCTGCTGGACAAAGTGGACAGCCTTGCGGAGTATCTTGTGGAGCTCAGGAATCAGCCATCTCTGGCTCTCACCAACCATCAGGTCAGTTTCTCTTCTTGACCTGTCATATGTTAACACTACCACTTGTTTTGTTTTCTCATTTGCCATGTATTATATGCTCTCTCTGCTTAGGTGAGCAATATAGTTGGCAGAACCTGCTGGATTTTGGGGGTGGAGAGCATGAAGAGGCAGACATTCACCACCGCTGCCCCACTTGCCCAGTGGCCAGATTGTTGTCGCCTGATAGAGACCATTTCAAGCCCTGTGCCATCCATAAGAGTCCAAAAAAGAAAGGGGATAAAGTTTTATTTATGTGTATTGTTTTCTGCTTTCTGTTCTTTTGCACTTGCAATGAATGCACTAGTGCCATGGACATTAAGACAGTTTTATTTAATAGTATAGTTATGTTTTCTGTTCTTTAGCACTTGCAAAACATGCACAGGAGTCATTCATATTTTAAAGTTTTATTCATTTGTATTGTTTTGTGCTTTCTGTTCTTTTCACTTGCAGTTGATGCACAAGACGGTTTTGTTTATATGTATAGTTCTGTTTTCTGTTCTTTTGCACTTGCAAAAAAAAGGCACAGGAGTCATGGACAATAGAAAGTATTATTAAGAGATATTATTCTGTTTTCTGCACATGCAACATAACTATAAGAATAAAAATGTAAAAAAAAAAAAAAAAAGAATAATGAATAATTGGCTATGACTGATTGAAAAATAAAAGTTTGGTCATGATCAAATAACTCTTTTTGTTTGTCATTGTTACAGTATCATTAAACAGTTATATGCCCTTTTAAAAATGTTGATAAATTTGGGGATGATTTAATACATAAATGTAAAAAATTTTGTACTATAAGTTTTAGAACATAACTACAGCAGAAATATATTTAAAGTGCAAAAACTTTGAATAAAATATCAATAATCAGTAATATAAATCTAATAAAATATTAATTTGTCATTTCAAAAGTGATTTCATTCATTTGGACATCATTCATGTGATAATTACTGATAAATAAAACATTCAGTAAACACTTCAATGTATGGCAACGCTGTAATATGAACTGGGAAGCTTGTGATCATCCTTACTCCCATATAAATGTACAGGAAAATAGAGAAAACATTTTTTTTTTCAGATAATTTATTGTAAATTTACACTCCAAAAACATTGCTTTAAAGGACAAAGAGATAAAATTCCCTTTCATTTCTTTTCTCCTCATTTTTTTCTTTTCTCTCTCTCTTTTCTTTCTTTTTCTCTTTTCCCCCTTCTCCCCCCTCCTTCCTTTTCTTCCCCCCCCCCCTTAACAGACTATTGTTCCCCAGCTTTGGCGCAATCGGTTAGCGCGTTCGGCTGTTAACCGAAAGGTTGGTGGTTCGAGCCCACCCAGGGACGTGTGAAATGCCGGAGTTTTGCACGCGCGTCAGGTGTCCACTAACGCCTATGCCATTCTTAGGGTTGCGAGGCACAGCTTTCTCAGGGCCTTTATCTTGTGCACCTTCAATAAGCTGGCTTGTTTTAAAAGAATTCAGCGGCGGGCATTTGGTGAACATTTTCACCAGCTCGAGTAGTTTGCTGTGGCATGTGGATGCCTTCTTTACTGATGATCTGTCTCTGGGGCTCATCTAGTTGACATAGTATCCGCTGACATTCGGCTGAAGGTGCTGATCCACCATCTGCTCTTGGTACGGACTGGAACCGGGGGACTGTAGTGACCATCAGATCGGAATACAGAATGGATCTGGTGGCTACGGTGACCTCAGAATAAGAAGAAACAGACTAATATTAATGTAGATGCAAAAGTTCCATGTTGCCACAAAGTCAATACCCAATACCCCACCGGGATGACTTGAAATACAGTCAGCATCGGCAATTTTTGCCAGTCTCTCTGGAGGCTTGTTGAGAAAGATAGTCTTGCTTCGTTTTGTTTCCTTTTATTGGCGTGGCTGGTTGTTGGTCCTCGTCAAAGAGGTGTCCACCGATCATAGCGTGCCGGAGCCAGAAGACTTGTTGTTTTGTCAGTATGTTCTCAAGACTTTGCGGCAGGTATCAATAAACTACAGCACAATCACAGCTCGCCGCTACCCATCGTAAACAGGTTGGGCCTGTCTGTTCCGGTGGGCTCTCAGTGGTGCTAAAGCATCAAATGAAGAGGATGGGATTCGAACCCACACAAACCAAGGCGTGCCGAGCACAACGGGCTAGCCTTGCAAGCGCCTTAACCACTCGACCACCTTACGTTTTGCGCGGTCCTTTTGTTTAACACTCCCGATTCAGACCACCAGCTCATTAGTAGAGCGCTCAGTGAACTGAACTGAGTGTGTCAGACAGGGAAGACACACAAAAATTGCAGAGTGGGGTCCCCAGGACCGAGGATCACTGCTAAATGTACCGAACGACGAGGATGGGATTCGAACCCACGCGTGCAGAGCACAATGGATTAGCAGTCCATCGCCTTAACCACTCGGCCACCTCGTCGTATTACATGCCGTCTTTTATTTAGCACTCCCGATTCAGATCATCAGCTCATTAGTAGAGAACTCAAAGAACTGAACTGAGTGTGTTAGATAAGGAGGACACACAAAAAGTTCAGCATGGGGTCCCCAGGACCTAGATTAAGGTCCAGTGCTAAAGGAACTGAACGACAAGGATGGGATTAGCAGTCCATCGCCTTAACCACTCGGCCTCCCCGCCCCCTTGCTGACTGAGAGAGGCCATGCTGCGGACCTTTTCAGCTGCTGCTGCTGTGCTTTCAGCAGGCTGTTTTGAGCACAGAGGGAATAGTGAATGAGCCATCTTTTACACACCTCTAATCTGTTCCGTAGAAACACGGTGCAGCAACCCGTGCCAGGAGACTGTTTGTGCGGCAGTTTAAAGCTTGCTACCACCTTGTCGGTTCACATCCACGTAGGTGCCTGCAAAGGTCACGACCGTCGCCGGCATTCTTTCGCAGAGGCAATATTGTAGCCTATGAGGTTTATCCGAGGCGCGATCATTGCTGGTTGAAAACTTTACCCAATACCCCGCCAGGATGACTTGAAATACAGTCAGCTTTGGCAATTTTTGCTAGCCTCTCTGGAGGCTTAGAGTATTGTTGAGAAAAAATAGCCTTGTTTTGTTTAGGTTTTGTTTCTCGTCGAAAAGGTGTCTGCTGATGATTGAGCGCCAGAGCCAGAAGGCTTGTTGTTTTGTAAATATGTCCTCAAGACGGGTATCATTAAACTGCAGCGCAATTACAGCTCACCGTTACCCATCGTAAACAGGTTGGGCCTGTCTGGTCCGGTGGGCTCTCAGTGGCGCTAAAGCTTCCAGTGCATGTCGAGCACAATGTATTAGCCTTCCACCGCCTTACCCGCTGGACCACCTCGTCATCTTGCGTGGTTTCTTTGTTTAACACTCCTGAACCATGTGCATGTGGATGCCTTCTTCGTCTTTTGTTTCAGCCGCCGAGGGCCTGTTTTCCACTGAGGCCCTGCGTCAAACTCCCTATGAGACACAATCGAACGTTAGTAGTAACCTCCGATTACGGCCGAATGTGGATTCTGCTCGGACGACGGGGCACCGGTACATCCTTTTTAGCTTTGGCTTGTTAGCCAAACGCTACAGCAGTTTGCCATTTCCCATGAAATCATCCTTGATTTCCTTAAGAAAGGTGCCCCAAATTGGTGGAAAATCACATCTCAACCATACGCTGTCCAAAGCATTGACCCGCCTTCACGCGGCAAAACAGAACGTGTTGTTGGCCCGCACTGCTGGGTCAAACTGCGCTTCCCAGAAACAGATTGGGTCAAAACCGAGAGAAGAAAACTCTAAGCCTGCTCTAAGCCCTACCCACGGGGAGGGCTCGACAGTCTCGCACAACGCGAGAGCCTCCGTTTCGCCTGTGTAATTTGGGGGCCGATGAAAACTGGGTCCGACCCGGTGAAGAAGCCCACGACCAGCCCGGCTAGCTCAGTCGGTAGAGCATGAGACTCTTAATCTCAGGGTCGTGGGTTCGAGCCCCACGTTGGGCGGCTCTGTTGACTCTCTTTCTTCCCAAAAGGGTGGCGGGCTCCAGCGTGCCCATTCGCCGCGCAGGCTGAGTGGATTTTGCGAGCTCCGGAAACATCTTTCAAAACAGATGTCGCTGTTAGTGCGAGCAATTTTAATCCCTATCACTAACCCTAACCCTTGCTTTTACACCGGTGATCCGGCGGCAGCAAGCAACAGCGGCTGTCTCTGTGGCGCAATCGGTTAGCGCGTTCGGCTGTTAACTGAAAGCTTGGTGGTTCGAGCCCACCCAGGGAAGTGTGAAATGCCGTAGTTTTGCACGCGCGTCAGGTGTCCATGAACGCCTATGCCATTCTTAGGGTTGCGAGGCACAGCTTTCTCAGGGTGTTTATCTTGTGCACCTTCAATAAGCTGGCTTGCTCTAAAAGAATTCAGCGGCGGGTGTTTGGTGAACATTTTCACCAGCTCGAGTAGTTTGCTGTGGCATGTGGATGCCTTCTTTACTGACGATCTATCTCTGCGGCTCATCTAGTTGACATAGTATCCGCTGACATTCGGCTGAAGGTGCTGATCCACCATCTGCTATGACCATCAGATCGGAATACAGAATGGATCTGGTGGCTACGGTGACCACAGAATAAGAAGAAACAGACTAATATTAATGTAAATGCAAAAGTTCCACGTTGACACAAAGTCAATACCCAATACCCCACCGGGATGACTTGAAATACAGTCAGCATCGGCAATTTTTGCCAGTCTCTCTGGAGGCTTGTTGAGAAAGATAGTCTTGCTTCGTTTTGTTTCCTTTTATTGGCGTGGCTGGTTGTTGGTCCTCGTCAAAGAGGTGTCCACCGATCATAGCGTGCCGGAGCCAGAAGACTTGTTGTTTTGTCAATATGTTCTCAAGACTTTGCGGCAGGTATCAATAAACTACAGCACAATCACAGCTCGCCGCTACCCATCGTAAACAGGTTGGGCCTGTCTGTTCCAGTGGGCTCTCAGTGGTGCTAAAGCATCAAAAGAAGAGGATGGGATTCGAACCCACACAAATCAAGGCGTGCCAAGCGCGACAGATTAGCCTTGCGTCGCCTTAACCACTCGACCACCTTTCATTTTGCGCGTTGCTTTTATTTAACACTCCCGATTTAGACCATCGGCTCACTTAACTGGACACGCGTGCAGAGCACAATGGATTAGCAGTCCATCGCCTTAACCACTCGGCCACCTCGTCATATTACGTGGAGTCTTTTATTTAGCACTCCAGATTCAGATCATCAGCTCATTAGTAGAGAACTCAAAGAACTGTTCTTAGTGTGTTAGATAAGGAGGACACACACAAAGTTCAGCATGGGGTCCCCAGGACCTAGATTAAGGTCCAGTGCTAAAGGAACCGAACGACAAAGATTTTTTTGGCTTTCTGGTAACTCTCATACTGTCCAGAGTTGCCCTCAGGTGGTCGAAATTTGTAGACATTCTCTATTAAGCGTACCAGCACCTGGCCAGCCTCTGGATGTTTTGACCCTTGGATTAACCCCTCCGACAGCCTTGCATGCGGTTTGGCGCCTTGGCTTAGTTGGTTCATAAACAGGAGATCCTGGGTTCAAATCCCAGCGGAGCCTTGGACACTGCCGAGCTTGTGTTTACCAAAAAACGGACGGCAAATGGGGACACAGAGGAGCTCGAGTTGTGATTTTTGCCATTTTGTTAAGCCCATCATGCGCAATGTTGCAATCGGACAGCAGAAACCATTTGGAGGCCTCCTGTTCTCAGCGTAAATTGATTTAAAGAAAATGTCAATCATATTTAAAAGCTAGCAAAACATGCCCAAGAACCAATTCAGTGAGGTATGGCAATCACTGTCTTGCATCAAATGGAGGCAGCAGGACATTCGAAATGTTTATTCATGCATCGTCTAAGACGCCATCCCCACAATTAGCATGCGGGTTGGCGCTGTGGCTTAGTTGGTTAAAGCGCCTGTCTAGTAAACAGGAAATCCTGGGTTCGAATCCCAGCGGTGCCTTTCCATCAGTGGCTGTCTCTGGCCTCGCTGTTGGATGGGAGATCCCGACGACACTCTGTTTTTGAACCATGCCTAAACTGTGCAAAGACCTGAGGACCTGTCTTTCTGCCTACACAGCGTGCCACTCAGCCGAGCTGGACGGGCACAAATCTGTAAGAAAAGGGCTCAGTGGCCCATCCTGGCAGACCTACAGGGCTCTGTGGCGCAATGGATAGCGCATTGGACTTCTAAACTGCCAGATGAGGCCATTCAAAGGTTGTGGGTTCAAGTCCCACCAGAGTTGTGGCTTTTGGCTTTCTTGTAACTCTCATACTGTGCAGAGTTGCCCTCAGGGAGTAGAAATTTGTAGACATTCTCTTTTATGCGTGCCAGCCTCTGGATGTTTTGACCCTTGGAGTCACCCTTCCGACAGCCTTGCATGCGGTTTGGCGCCGTGGCTTAGTTGGTTAAAGTGCCTGTCTCGTAAACAGGAGATCCTGGGTTCAAATCCCAGCGGTGCCTTGAACGATTTTCCAGTCCAGCAAGCGCAAGCTTTTCCGAAAGCGACCTGCAAACAGGGATAGCGAGTGGTTAATTTTGAAAACCACCCCGACTCAGTTGTCGGCAAACGCCTTAAAGCTGTCCAGCGCCCGGTCAGCCAACCCCTGGCCTTTTCTCTGGAAGGCTGGATCGTCTGAGTCGATCGTGCTGCCCGGCTAGTCTAGTAAACAGGAGATCCTGCGTTCGAATCCCAGCGATGCCTTTGGTAGCGTGCCACAATACAGCCGAGATTGTGTTTACCAAAAAACGGATGGCAAATGGGGACACAGAGGAGATCGAGTCGTGCTTTTTACCATTTTGTGAAGCCCATCATGCGCAATGTTGCAATCGGACAGCAGAAACCATTTGGAGGCCTCCTGTTCTCAGCGTAAATTGATTTAAAGAAAATGTCAATCATATTTAAAAGGTAGCAAAACATGCCCAAGAACCAATTCAGTGAGGTATGGCAATCACTGTCTTGCATCAAGTGGAGGCAGCAGGACATACGAAGTGTTTATTCATGCATCGTCTAAGATGCCATCCCCACAATTAGCATGCGGGTTGGCGCCGTGGCTTAGTTGGTTAAAGCGCCTGTCTAGTAAACAGGAGATCCTGGGTTTGAATCCCAGCGGTGCCTTGCAAATGGCAGCTTGGACCTTTTTGCCCTCCCTTGGACCTGAGGCCCTTACAGTGTCTCTGCCTTTCAAACGACACTGGACACTGCAATTGTGCAGAGACCCGAGGGCCTGTCCTTCCTGCAGAGAGAGAACGCGCTCTCTTACCGTTGGACGGCCACAGACCCGGAAGGTCAGCCTGGGTTTGAATCCGAGCAATGCCTTTGGTGCGCCCCACAATACAGCCAACGTCGTGCTTTACGGCGAATGGACGGCGAATGGAGACACATAGAAGCTCGAGGACAGCGGGCGGTTTCCCTTGCAAAACTACCCTCTCACCTGCTTTTGAAGGATAGGATCCTAGGCTAACTGGTCCCACCAAGGAGGCGCCGTGGCTTAGCTGGTCAAAGCGCATCCCAGCGGTGCCTTTCCATCAGTGGCTCTCTCTGGCCTCGTTGTTGGATGGGAGATCCCGACGAGACTGTTTTTGAGCCATGCCTAAATTGTGCAAAGACCTGAGGACCTGTCTTTCTGCCCACACAGCGTGCCACTCAGCCGAACTGGACAGGCACAAATCTGTAAGAAAAGGGCTCAGTGGCCCAGCCTGGCATACCTACAGGGCTCTGTGGCGCAATGGATAGCGCAATGGATTTCTAGACTGCCAGATGAGGCCATTCAAAGGTTGTGGGTTCGAGTCGTGGCTTTTTGCTTTCTTGTAACTCTCATACTGTGCAGAGTTGCCCTCAGGGAGTAGAAATTTGTAGACATTCTCTTTTATGCGTACCAGCACCTGGCCAGCCTCTGGATGTTTTGACCCTTGGAGTAACCCTTCCGACAGCCTTGCATGCGGTTTGACGCCGTGGCTTAGTTGGTTAAAGTGCCTGTCTCGTAAACAGGAGATCCTGGGTTCAAATCCCAGCGGTGCCTTGGACGTTTTTCCAGTCCAGCAAGCGCAATCTTTTCAAAAGTGACCTGCAAACAGGGATAGCGAGTGGTTGATTTTGCAAACCACCCCGACTCAGTTGTCGGCAAACGCCTTAAAGCTGTCCAGCGCCCGGTCAGCCAACCCCTGGCCTATTCTCTGGAAGCCTGGATCGTCTGAGTCGCCCTCCCGGAGGGCTAACGTGCTGCCCGGCTAGTCTAGTAAACAGGAGATCCTGCGTTCGAATCCCAGCGATGCCTTTGGTAGCGCGCCAGAATACTGCCGAGCTTGTGTTTACCAAAAAATGGACGGCAAATGGGGACACAGAGGAGCTCGAGTTGTGATTTTTGCCATTTTGTTAAGCCCATCATGCGCAATGTTGCAATCGGACAGCAGAAACCATTTGGAGGCCTCCTGTTCTCAGCGTAAATTGATTTAAAGAAAATGTCAATCATATTTAAAAGCTAGCAAAACATGCCCAAGAACCAATTCAGTGAGGTATGGCAATCACTGTCTTGCATCAAATGGAGGCAGCAGGACGTTCGAAGTGTTTATTCATGCATCGTCTAAGACACCATCCCCACAATTAGCATGCGGGTTGGCGCCGTGGCTTAGTTGGTTAAAGCGCCTGTCTAGTAAACAGGAAATCCTGGGTTCAAATCCCAGCGGTGCCTTGCAAATGGCAGCTTGGACCTGAGGCCCTTACAGTGCCTCTGCCTTTCAAACGACGCTGGACACTGCAATTGTGCAGAGACCCGAGGGCCTGTCCTTCCTGCAGAGAGGGAACGCACTCTTTTACTGTTGGACGGCCACAGACCCTGAAGGTTTGAATCCGAGCAATGCCTCTGGTTGCACGCCACAATACAGCCAACGTCGTGCTTTACGGCGAATGGAGACACATAGAAGCTCGAGGACAGCGGGCGGTTTCCCTTGCAAAACAACCCTCTCACCTGCTTTTGAAGGATAGGATCCTAGGCTAACTGGTCCCACCAAGGAGGCGCCATGGCTTAGCTGGTCAAAGCACATCCCAGCGGTGCCTTTCCATCAGTGGCTGTCTCTGGCCTCGCTGTTGGATGGGAGATCCCGACGACACTCTGTTTTTGAACCATGCCTAAACTGTGCAAAGACCTGAGGACCTGTCTTTCTGCCTACACAGCGTGCCACTCAGCCGAGCTGGACGGGCACAAATCTGTAAGAAAAGGGCTCAGTGTCCCATCCTGGCAGACCTACAGGGCTCTGTGGCGCAATGGATAGCGCATTGGACTTCTAAACTGCCAGATGAGGCCATTCAAAGGTTGTGGGTTCAAGTCCCACCAGAGTTGTGGATTTTGGCTTTCTTGTAACTCTCATACTGTGCAGAGTTGCCCTCAGGGAGTAGAAATTTGCTGACATTCTCTTTTATGCGTGCCAGCCTCTGGATGTTTTGACCCTTGGAGTCACCCTCCCGACAGCCTTGCACGTGGTTTGGCGCCGTGGCTTAGTTGGTTAAAGTGCCTGTCTCGTAAACAGGAGATCCTGGGTTCAAATCCCAGCAGTGCCTTGGACAATTTTCCAGTAAAGCAAGCGCAAGCTTTTCCGATAGCGAGTGGTTAATTTTGCAAACCGCCCCGACTCAGTTGTCGGCAAACGCCTTAAAGCTGTCCAGCACCTGGTCAGCCAACCCCTGGCCTCTTCTCTGGAAGCCTGGATCGTCTGAGTCGCCCTCCCGGAGGGCGAACGTGCTGCCCGGCTAGTCTAGTAAACAGGAGATCCTGCGTTCGAATCCCAGCAATGCCTTTGGTTGCACGCCACAATACAGCCGAGCTCGTGTTTACCAAAAAACGGACGGCAAAAGGGGACACAGAGGAGCTCGAGGACAGTGGGCAGTTTCTCTTGCAACACTACCCTCTCACCTGCTTTTGAAGGATAGCATTTCAGGCTAACGGGTCTCACTGAGGAGGCACCGTGGCTTAGCTGGTCAAAGCGCCTGTCTTGTAAACAGGCGATCCTGGGTTCCATCCCAGCGGCGCCTTTCCCCCATTGGCTTTCTCTGGCCTCGCTGTTGGATGGGAGACCCCGACGACACGGTATGTTTTTGAACCGTGCCTCAATTGTGTCTTTCTGCCCACACAGCGTACCACTCGGCCGAGTCAAAGCAATGTAGTCAAATCTACTCCGAACCATCACTCTAACTGTTTAGAAGCAGATCTCTTATTCTGGGACTTTGTGGGACTTTCCAAACTCCCTTAAAACTGCAGCTGTTAAAACTGTTACGGATTGGTCAGGTTCTGCACCCACAATCACGCCCCGATCACAGTCACCTGAATACTGATCATCATGCACCTTCACTCAATCATCATCTCACTACAAGAGCACCTCACACACAGCCATCATTGTCCGGGCTCGTTTGCACGAAGCGGACTCATTGAGCTTCACTCTAAGTGGTCTCAAATCCCTACTAAACTTACCGTGATCCTTAGCTTCTGATTACTTACCTGTCTTCTCGTCTGTTCTAGTCCAAGTCCAGTCTTTGTCTCCAGTTAGCGGTGTGTCAGCCGTAAGTCCGTCGACGGAACTCCAACGCTGTGTGTGTGAGTGTGGTCATCTTCACCGGTCCTCCTCCCGTCGTCCCTGGAAAGGAAAAGCAGCTAATCATCCACAATCCAGCTACATTTCAAGAATCACACCCTGAGCTGTTATACTCACCCGGTTCTGCACGCTATTACCTTCAACTTGCTCTGCTGAAAATAAACCTGTTAATACTCACTCTCATCTCTCTCGTTTGGTCTGCTTACGTAACAAAAACCCTTCGGAAAAATAGCAATGTTGATAACACTATATTGAGTAACTATAGACCAATATCTAATCTTCCTTTTTCAGGCAAGGTTATCGAAAAGGATGTTTTTAATCAGCTTAACCACTGCATAAACTCAAATAGATACCTGGATAATTTCCAATCTGGTTTCAGACCACATCATAGCACAGAGACAGTGCTCATAAAGTTAATAAATGATATCCGCCTAAATTCTGATTCTGGCAAACTATCAGTGCTGATATTGCTAGATCTCAGTGCTCCGTTCGACACTGTTGATCATAACATTCTTCTAGATAGACTGGAAAACTGGGTCGGGCTTTCTGAGATGGTCCTCAAATAGTTCAGGTCATACTTAGAAGGGAGAGGCTATTATGAGAGTAAAGGAGAACATAAGTCTAAGTGGACATCCATGACATTCAGAGTCCCACAAGGCTCAATTCTTGTGCAGCTGTTGTTCAGCCTGTATATGCTCCCACTAAGTCAAATAATGAGAAAGAACCAAATTGCATATCACAGCTATGCAGATGACACCCAGCCCCATTGACTCTCTCTGCCAATGCATTGATGAAATTAACAGTTGGATGTGCCAAAGCTTTCTTCAATTAAACAAGGAGAAAACAGAACTCATTGCATTTGGAAACAAAGATGAAGTTCATAAGGTAAATACGTACCTTGACGCTAGGGGTCAAAAAACTAAAAATCAAGTCAAGAATCTTGGTGTGATTCTGGTGTCAGACCTCAGTTTCAGTAGCCATGTCAAAGTAGTAACTAAATGGGCATACTATCATCTCAAAAACATTGCAAGAATTAGATGTTTTGTTTCCCGTCAAGACTTGGAGACTTGTTCATGCCTTTATCACCACCCAGCCAGGGCTTCATGGGCGGCAAATGTGGCAGTCTTATGTGGGTCCTAATTGGGCAATTCATGCCAAACACATTTGGACTCCACCTGCCCAAAGGGGTTCAAAGTGGGTTTGTAACCGGGATCCACATGGGGGCCAGCCGTGGATGCCCAGATGGGTTTTAAGTGGGATCTATAAGGGTCTTATGTGGGTCTGAACAGGGCAATACCGTGCCCTTGCAGCACCCCCTCCCCCAATTCATTACAATTAAAAAACCTTCAATAAAGTGTCAAAGCATGCTCAAGGTGGACAATTAACATTTTTATTAAAAAGACAAAAAACAGTCTGCAATTCAAAGTCTGTGCAAATGCCATATAAAATTTACATTTTACATTTCAGCTTTTTTTTAAAAGAAATACGGCACAATTACATTAAAAAACCATGGGACAGTTTCATCAAAACTTTGAATTAAATATGTTTACCTTAAAAGTATTAGAAATTATTTCCTGATAATTCACTCAGCCCCATGTAATCCAAGATGTTCATATCTGTCTGTCTTTAAGTCGAAAAGAAAGTAAAGTTTTTGATGAGTAGATTTCAGGATTTTTCTCCATATAGTGGACTTCAGTGGGATTAAGGTCAAGGATAAAGGTTTCAAAATTTCAATACAGCTTTCAAAGGGCTTTACAAGTTCCCAGTGACCCTTATTCCTTGGATGGGATGATGTAGAGCCCTTTGAAGCTGCATTGACAATAAAATTTGGAACTTCAACCTTTTGGCTCCCTTCGAAATATGTAGAAAAATCCTGGAATGTTTTCCTCAAAAACCTTTTTGACAGAAAAAGAGACAGACATAAGCATCTTGAATGACAGAGGGGTGAGTGAATTATCAACAGGAAATATTTGTGTCAGAATTGATCTAAAAACTGAATAAATACAAAACCAACACATATACAAAATTATCAAGACTAACAATTTTATTAGTTTCAGATGTAAATTTAGATTGAATTTTCATTACCAGTTATTCAGAGCTCCGAGGTGAAATTTAACTGAAAATTAGAGTTGAGCCGGATACTCGGCTGAAACGAGTATCCGGCACGGATAAAGCACTTTTGCCAAGTATGAGTATCATACGAGTAATACGAGTCAATATCTGTGCTCGGATTGAATAAAAATTCTCATTGGGTAGTTTACTGTGTCTGCGTTCTGTGATAGACTAATCACAGCGCCCCTCCCCTACACACATACAGATTTAGGGGCCGTTCACATGTAGCGTCTTTTGCGCGCTCTAATTCGTTATTTTAAATGTAGACGCGCGGCTTGCGCGCGCATAATGGAAGCGACGTGGTGCGACGCGCTTGTTTTTTCCAGGCGCGTCCGGGCCGCATCGAGATAAAAACAAATCACCTTTTCAGAATGCAGCAAGCGCACCGAAGCTTGGAGCTAGAGCGCAGCTGATGGTTGCTTAGAAACGGCAGATGCTTTCAGAGCGCAAGCGCCCGAGCGCTTTGTTGATAAGGAAGAAAGCGGCGCACCTAGCGTTTTCCACGCGTTTTTAGGCGCGACATGTGAACGGTCCCTCTCTGCTCACACACACACAGAACACTGAGAAGAGAAGAGAACAGCGCATTCTTTCCCTGTCACTCAGGTTTGCGGGGTTTTTTTTCGTTAACATTTAGGGTTTCTTCAGCTTCAGGTTTGTTTTTTACTTTGGTTTGTTTGTAGTACTTACTTAACCAGTAGAGTTTTGGTAAACGTGGGGTTTGTTCAGACGTGGTTTGATTAACTGACGTGGTGCTTGGTAAAAGCGACTCGCAAAAGTTTTTGAATTTTTTTCCTTTTTTAAACCGTCAATTGGCTCTGACCAGTTTTTTTTTTTACTTCACGCACTGAGTGTCTGACACTTTCTTTTTTGTATTTCATAAATAAAAAAATTAATAAAAAAAGGAAGTAGTGGTATTACAAATTAATTAGTTACACAAACACACACACACACACACACACACACACACACACACACACACTCTCTCTCTCCCTCTCTCTGCCGTTCATCTGAGTTTTTTTTTTTAAACCTTCTGCTGGTTCGAAGTAGTGGTATAAAAAAAACTATATTACAAATGAATTAGCTACACACACACACACACACACACACACACACACACACACACACACACACACACAAACAAACAACTGATTATGCTATCTATACGAGGATTTATTACACATTTATTTTGACATGTTGTTTCATTGACACAGTATTAATGTAATGAAGAGGAAATAGACTGTAAAAAAGAGACTCTAATCCAGCTCACTGTTACTGATCCATCATGCAGGTCAATCCTGCTGAGAAAACCAGCATATGCTGATTAGGTATGTTTTGGTGCTGGGATGCTGGTTTTAGCTTTTTTATGCTGGTCCCTTGCTGGTTTATGCTGGTCCTTAGCTGGTCCTTTGCTGGTTTATGCTGGTCATGTAGCTGGTTTATGCTGGTCCCTAGCTGGTTAAAGCTAGTCCTTTGCTGTCCTTAGCTGGTTAAAGCTGGTCCTTTGCTGGTTTATGCTGGTCATGTTGCTGGTTAATGCTGGTCCTTTGCTGGTTTATGCTGGTCATGTTACTGGTCAAGGAACAGCATAAACCAGCAAAGGACCAGCATAAACCAGCAAGGGACCAGCATAAACCAGCAAGGGACCAGCAAAAACCAGCAAGGGACCAGCACATACCAGCTAAAACCAGCATCCCAGCACCAAAACATACCTAACCAGCATATGCTGTTTTTTTCAGGAGGGAAAGCATTGCAGAATCTCTCTAAAATCTATTCTGATTCAACAAGTTTCACTGATGATCCAGGACAAACATTAAACCCACAATAGAGTGGCTGAGTGAATGAGGTGTGGACTGTGTGGATGAGGCTCATTGTGTCAGAGACGCTGTAGAAGGACAGAGTCCCTGCTCTATGGTCCACAAACACTCCTATTCTACTGCTGATGGACTTTACAGGGATTTCAGTCCATATCTTATTGTGTCCAAATGAGCATCTGTCATGAGAGCAGGACAAACTCCAGGACTGATCATTATATCCAAACACACACTCATTACCCTCTCCTTTCCTTCTGATGTTCTTATATGACACTGATATTAACACACCATAATATCCACTCCACTTCAGCTCCCAGTAACAGCGTCCACACACACTCTTGCTACACAACACCTGCTGACACATATCAAATCTGTCTGGATGATCAGGATATGACTGCTCTCTTTTAGTGGAAGTAATCACTCTGTTGCTCTTAGACAGATGGAGGTGTTTATTCACAGAGTTCAGATCCAGAGTGAGCTGATGGGAATCTGATGGAGATAAAAACACATCAGAATCATTAATTATGAATTTGTTTGATGAATTCATGTTCAGATTACCATCTTTGTCTCAGTACAGCTGACCAGATATCCTGAGCTAATCATTATTTACATGATAAAACTCTTTTATTGACTCTTCTTTCACTTACTTGAAGAAAAACAAAGTGTTTCTCTCAGTTTGTTTTCTTTGTGACTTACATTTTAGGAGGTCCTTTCTGGACTTGGGGACAATATGGGTTAAAGTGACTGTGGAAATCAACAGACATGAACAGTGTAATTATTATGTCAAGAAAAAATGTTCCTGTGTCAAATCAAAAGACATTTCTGATATAATGTTCTCTATTAGAGAAGATGTTGGATTTCTAAGAGCAGATATATCGGTAACACTTTACAATACGTGTGCACAAATAAGCATTAATTCATGTTTAATTAATGCACAGATAATCACAAGTTAATGAAGAACTAAACAATTTATTAATGATTACTACATCAGCAACTAATGAACATTCTATATGATTCATAGATTAAGTAATCAATACATTATTATTAGTTAATTGTGCCATAATGTATTAATTCCCTAATAACTTATTTTATTAACTAATAGTGCAAATTCATGTGTTAGTTACTACAGTGGTCAAAGCTATGTACTTCAACTTCCAGTTGTCTGCTTTAATTACTCATTAGCTAATGATTTGCAGAGATATCATTATGTTATGACTTTACTTATTGAGGCACAAAACTATTAGCTAATTGTTAAGTAATATGTCATTGTGGTTATGATATAGAATTAGTCAGTTATGCGCCTTAATGTGTTGAAGCCATGCATTTAAACTTCCAGTTGTCTGCTTTAATTAATCATTAGCTAATGATTTGCAAAGATATCATTATGTTATGACTTTACTTACTGGGGCACAAAAATATTAACTAATTGTTAAGTAATATAGTTATAGCTAATGATTAATTAAAGCAGACAACTGGAAGTTTAAATGCATGACTTGAACCCATTTTGCTAATTAACACATGAATTTACACTATTAGTTAATAAAATTGGTTATTAGGGAATTAATACATTATGACATACTTAATTAATAACAATTTATTTATTACTTAATCTATGAATCATATAGAATGTTCATTAGTTGCTGATGTAGTAATCATTAATAAATTGTTTAGTTCTTCATTAACTTGTGATTATCAGTGCATTAATTAAACATAAATTAATGCACATGTGTGCACACGTATTGTAAAGTGTTACCGATATATCTCCAGGACTTTACCTCTGTCTGAGATTTTCCTGAGCTCCTCTTTGCAGAAATCCTCCAGTTTGTCCCTCAGCTGACAGACAGATTCTCTCAGGTCATCAAAAGTGATGAGATAACTGAAGGGATCGTCATTTACATCTGCAGAATCAGGAGGTGCTGAGAGAGACTGGAAACTCTACAGAAAATGTACAGTAAATTTAGACAGAAAACAGTAGACTAACAAAAACAGAAGACAAATGAGTATACTGAACCATTATTTATAATTTTTGACCCGAGTCACTGCCCTGATGTCACGGGTTGTTAGAGTGAGAAACACGATGGAGCCATGAAGTCCAAAACAAACTCATTATTTAATAAACAAACAAGAAAAACAACCTCTTAGTACAATGGTAGACAGGACAAAGAAACAGAGGAAAGGCGGGGCTATAGAGGAAACAGTCTATATATACGTGACATTACCAACCCCCTCATGGAAAGCACGTCTTGCGCCCTGGTGAGGGCAGACACTGGGTAGAGACAAGGGAAGCCTCCAGGCAGATCAGGGAGCTCAGGAAGCCATGGCAGAGCAGGGAACTCGTAAGAGTTCAGGAGGAGCGGGTTCTAGAGGGTGCTCAGGAGGAGCGGACACTAGAGTGCTCTCTAGAGGAGCTGACACTGGGCCGGGCAGGACCAGTGGAGACAAAGGCAACTCAGAAGGGTTGGACAAGACCAGTGGAGACTAAGAAGACTCATGAGGGCTGGACGGGACCAGCAGAGATGAAGTAGACTTAGGAGGGCTGGAGGGGACCAGGAGAGAAGATTGGGGCGGAGAACTCCAGAGGGAGCGCAATGTCCATAATGTTTATGAGGCCAATCTTGGCTGGGAACTCTGGTGTGGTGGCCATCTTGGCCACCGAGCTTGCCATAGGAGAGACTGGTGTGCTTGGGTGCTCAGAAGCCAGCTGACATGATGTTGGGGAGTCCGGCTGACATGACGTCGTAGAGGCCAGGCTTTTCAGGGCTGAGGACAAGGATGGAACTTCTGAGGACTTGGGGAAGTGTGGGAGGAAACAGAGGAAGTGGGCTTGCTGGAGCTGTATGTGTAGGATGCTGGCATGTGGTGAGCTGGAGCATCCACGTGCTACCGGATGGGAGGAAGATGATGATGGAGGAGCGGACACTGGAGGGCACTCTAAAGGAGCGGACACTGGATGGCTGGATGGGACCAGCAGAGATGACGGAGACTCAGAAGGGCTGGATGGGACCAGTGGAGACAAAGGAGACTCAGGAGGGTAGGACGGGACCATAGGAGATGAAGAAGATTCAGAAGGGATGGAGGGGACCAGTGGAGACAAAGGAGACGAACAAAGGCCTGGCTTTTCTGGGCTGAGGACGAGGATGGAATTTCGTTGGACTTGGGGAAGCGTGGCAGGAACAAAGGGAGCAGGCTCACTGAAGCTGAATGTGTAGGGTGATGGCTTGGATGACGATCCTCCACATCGACTAGGAACTTGGAACCACATGAATCAAGAACATAATTTATAAAATCCGTTACAGGTCTGCGGCAAAACAAAAAAATGAAACAAGTGATCATCTTTGAGTCCCATCTGGAAGCATGCATTAATCATAGAATTGCTCCATCTCACCAGATGTAAGAGGCTCAAGAACTCCTCCACATACTGCTCCAAATATCTTCCCTCCTGCTAATCAGGAACATGACCAAATAGGGAAAAACAGGAACCAATCAGGAACAAAGACAGGGGAAACACAAAGCAAAGCAAGTCCATACACATGACACCTGAATCTTCACAAGAATTCTTGAATGGGTCATTGATTACAATTTCACCTTAAGTTTGTGTGTAATGTGCCTATTTGATCTTAAACAACATCTGCAAAAGAAGTCTTTTACAGAATGCGCTTTGCAAGGCCTACAACGAATGGCTGGTTCTAACTACAGTAAGTTACTTCATGGTTTAGTGACATCAAAAACCCTGAAATGTACATAAACCCCGCCCCTGTGAAACCACAACATGGTAGTAAAGCCATGGTTAGTCTTCGTAATGGGCTCGTAGTTCTGACGACAGATATTTGGCTACACTTCTACAAAGACAAAACTAATGGTGCTATAAAGTCAGTAGCGATCACTGTAGAGCCGCAGTCTGTAATCAAATAATCCCTTTGAGAACTGTAGGAAACTTTAGTACTAAAGTTGTAAAAAAAACAAACAACTGGATATCAAAAGATAACATAACAGCAGTAGCATTTACAAACGCATATCCAAAAAAAAAAAAAAAGGGTCATGCTTGCATAGGTTCTGCTCAATCTTCAATAATATCTCTGGGCTCGGGCTCAAATAGATAAGCCAATATTGATGCCATTGTTTAAAATACATGGGAGTACATGCAATATGACGACTCTTCTGGACAGATCAACATTTAGCTTTCTAATCTTTTACAGATAAACAGAACTTGTTACATTCCAGAAAGTTATTAGGTGGTTATTTTGTCTGTTGCTCTTTTTTTCTTTATTTCAGGTCCTTAGTGGTTCCATTGCTTGCTGCTCCTGATTGGTTGGCTCATGTTCCATTATGTCAACCAATCCCGTCATTCCATTCTTCTCATTGGTTGCTGCACATCTCAGTACTTCAACCAATCCCGTCACTCCGTTCTTCTGATTGGTTGCTGCACATCTCAACACTTCATCCAATCCTGTTACTCCATTCTTTTGATTTGACGATAATCTGTTTCAGTGCACCGTCCTCAACCAATCCCCATTTTCCAGCTGGCTTTTAAGAAGCCATTTCAGGAATTAGAGTTAGTCTTGAGACTCACTTTGTTCTGGCTACACTTTGTTTTTGTTACTCAACATGTTGGTGATATTCATGACTGAGAGACTGGTGTAGGGAAGTAAGCCACGTGGTATACATATCAACATGTAGGTAACTTGCTGTCTAGAGATACACTAGGTAAGATGGTGCGTGCCACCCTATGTATCCCTTTTGATTTAGATAGTGTAGCCAGTTAGGGTGTTTCTGCTCATTAGATTTATTTTTTCCCCTTTTTATTTTTAGATCAGACTAGATGGGGGGGGAAACTGTGATTAGTTAGGCTGGGTTTTTTGGTTTATTTTCAGCCGCACCTATAGCCAGTCTTTCTATTAGTGCCTGACTTTAAACAATTATTTTCACCTGTAAATATTCCACTTAATACCACTTCTCTTGTACTTTATGTAAATAAACACATGTTGTTGATAAAGTATTTAGTTTGTCATCACTTTGGTTGCAATCAGTGCTGGGAATTCAACTTGCCAATGTCTTACAAATTTAAGTGTGCGACCCGTATACCCCTAGAACACCAAGGGTCGTAACATTTTTGGGGGCTCGTCCGGGATCCTAAAGGTCCCGATTTTTTTATTTTATTTCTGTGGACATTGGTATCGTTGTGCTCAGCACGGTTGGCAAAGTGATTTCATTTGTAGTGGACGTTGTCTATTGCTTAAGGCGAACTAGTTCTGTATGTTGGTTTTGGATCAGGTATGGCGTCATTTAATTTGGACTCGTTTATTCAGAACCCAACTCTTGGGGAATTTGATAAATGTCGCAAAGACGATTTAATTCAAATTGCTGAACATTTTCAGATTCTAGTGAACAAGCAAAATCTTAAAAGAGAAATCCGGCAAGTTATTTATGATCGGTTGGTCGAATTGGGGATTTTTGCTGTGGATAGTGTAGCTCCAGATGAATCGAATCCACTCGGTGTGACTGAAAGGCCGTGCGATCCTGGATGGGCAGGGTTGAATGGTGATGTAGCTGAGGGGGAGACGGAGGTTGAACCCAAGGTTGTGTTACCGCCCTTTGATCCCGTATCACCTGCCTCGACTGTTTCAATGGGAGATGGCAGACTTAAGTTACGTCTAGCCAAATTGCAGTATGAGGCTCAGGAAAAAGCACGTGCCCACCAAGCTGAGTTGGAGTTGCGATTTAAGATCCGACAACTGGAGATAGAGGCTGATAAGCAGGTTAAGCTACGACAGCTAGACATTGAGGCTGCTAAAGCCGCACACCTGGCTTCACCTGTCCCTGATACAGGTACATCCACAGCTGTTCCAGTGAGGGAACCAGTTGCTTCGCCCAATTCGCACCATACTGACATAAGTAAGTACATTTCACTTGTTCCAAATTTTCGTGAAGACGAAGTTGACTCATACTTTCAAGTATTCGAACGTATTGCGTCGACCCTCCATTGGCCATCCGAAATATGGACCTTGCTATTGCAGTGTAAGCTGTCTGGCAAAGCCCAGGAGATCTGTTCCGCACTTTCAGTTGAGGAAAGCTTAAATTATGATACTGTGAAGTCTGCAATATTAAGAGGTTATGAACTAGTGCCTGAAGCATATAGGCAACGTTTTAGGAACCATAAGAAGGGTATGCAACAGACCTACGTAGAGTTTGCTCGAGAGAAGAGCTTGTTATTTGACAAATGGTGTACTGCCACTAAGACAATGGATTTTGCTGAGTTACGTGAACTTATTCTACTGGAAGAATTCAAGAATTGTTTGCCTGAGCGTATTGTAGTATATCTGAATGAACAAAAAGTAAATTCTGTGTCCCAAGCTGCTATACATGCTGATGAATTCATGCTTACGCATAAACCGGTGTTCTCTTTAGCTCGCTCTGGAACATTTACAGCGTCTCGTCCTAAAACAGTGGTGTCTATGAATTCGTCCTCTCATTCCTCTCCTCCCCGTGCTCTGGCTAAGACAGAGCAAGGAAAGGAGATGAGAGAATGTTACTATTGTCATAAAGCTGGTCACTTGATTGCGGACTGTCGTGCTCTTAAAAGTAAACATGCACGACCCACAAGTGTTGGTCTAATTCAGTCAACAGCCTCGAATAGGCCATTATTTCTAGAGAAGCAGGTCGTTGACGCAAGTTATCGTCCGTTTGTTTTTAATGGGTTAGTCTCCACAACCGGTAACCCCGCAGATCAGCGACCAATCCAGATACTCCGTGATACAGGTGCCGCCCACTCTGTGTTGATCGCTGATGTGCTTGTTTTGAATGAACAGACTTCGTGTGGTACAAGCATTCTTATGCAGGGGATTGAGATGGGCATTGTTAAAGCCCCTGTACATAAAATCCACTTAGAGTGTGAGCTTGCGAATTGTGTGGTGTCAGTAGCTGTGCTTCCAGACTTGCCAATTAAAGGTGTGTCTTTTATCCTCGGGAATGATATTGCCGGGGGTAAAGTGATGCCGTCATTAGAGGTCTTTGACAAGAAACCCGTCTCCGCTGTAGATGATGAGTTGTCCACCACTTATCCTGACACTTTTCCTGCATGTGTTGTGACTCGTTCTCAGGCCAAGCAGCTGGATAATGAGGAGTTTACTCTTGAGAATACATTTATGCATACCGATGAACCCTTGCTACTTAGAACTAAGAGTGTGGACGAACCTTGTGTTCTTGAAACAGATCAAGATAATTTTCAGAAGCTTAATTTAAACATGACCCGTGAGCAGATAATTATTGCACAGGGAAAGGATGAGACGTTAAAAAGGTGTTTTGATGCTGTACTTTCCCAGGAACAGTTAAAACGGCAACCCACGGGTTATTTCATTGAGGATGCAATGTTGATGCGTAAGTGGAGTTCTACACGTGAACAGGGAGCTGACTGGAATACCGTGTACCAAGTGGTCATTCCTTCTGTATACCGACCTCATGTACTGTCACTTGCACACGACCATGTTCTGTCCGGTCACCTGGGAATCACCAAGACTTATCGCAGAATTCTGAGATATTTCTTTTGGCCTGGTTTGAAACGAGACGTTGCCAGATATTGCCGGACCTGTCAGACGTGCCAGTGCAGTGGTAAACCAAATCAGGTAATCCCAAAAGCTCCCCTTATTCCAATACCCATTGTGCATGAACCATTTGAACGTGTAATTATTGACTGTGTTGGCCCATTGCCAAGATCAAAAGCCGGTAATCAGTTTCTTCTAACTATCATGTGTGCGACTACTCGTTTTCCTGAAGCTGTTCCGCTCCGTAAAATAACTGCGCCTACAATCATTAAAGCGCTTATGAAGTTTTTTGCAACATTTGGTCTCCCTAAGGTCATCCAGAGTGATCAGGGGACGAATTTTATGTCGAGGGTGTTCAATCAGGTGTTAAAGAGTCTTGCAATTCAACACAGCGTCTCTAGTGCTTTCCATCCTGAAAGCCAGGGAGCCCTTGAGCGTTTCCACCAGACATTAAAGTCTATGTTGCGCAAATATTGCCTAGATACGGGCAGGGATTGGGATGAAGGGGTTCCTCTTATGTTGTTTGCTGTACGAGAGGCAGTACAGGAGTCCCTTGGTTTCAGTCCAGCCGAGCTCGTGTTCGGACATACTGTACGTGGCCCGCTAAAGGTGTTGAAGGAGAACATTCTGGCTTCGGAGTCAGAGAGCAAAACGAATGTGCTGCAGTACGTCCGCAGGTTTCGGGAACGGTTGCATAAGGCTTGCTCCATGGCACGTCAAATGTTGACCTCTGCTCAAAAGACTATGAAACAAAGATATGATAAGAAGGCAATAGTTCGTGAGTTTAAAACCGGAGACCAAGTTTTAGTTTTGTTACCCATCGTTGGGTCCGCTTTGTCTGCGAGATTTGCTGGTCCATATACAATTGACAAAAAATTGAGTGACACTGATTATGTTATTCGCACACCTGAAAGACGCCGAAAAACTAGGATTTGCCATATTAACATGTTAAAAGCCTACCATCCACGCCAGTCTCAACCTGAACAGGAGGAGATGACAGTGAAACCTGCCGTTGCCCCTGTTGTGCTTGTTGCTCCTGGGACTGGAAGTTTAGAGACTGACGAGGATGGTTTAATCTTGCGTAATGCTCCACAACAGTGTGCTTTATTGCCCAATTCAGAGAAATTACGAGAGTTGCCTACATTATTGAGTCACCTGTCTAATTCCCAAAAAGAAGATATTGAGCGATTGGTTAGAATGTATCCAACTCTTTTTCGCGATACCCCGAGTCAAACCACAGTAATACAACATGATATTGATGTAAATAATGCTGCTCCAATTAAACAGCATCCCTACCGCGCAAATGCTGTGAAACGGGAGCTGATGAGAAAAGAGGTAAAATATCTCTGTGAAAATGGTCTCGCGGTACAAAGCTGCAGTCCATGGAGCTCGCCTTGCCTACTTGTTCCCAAATCTGATGGCTCCTTTCGTTTTTGCACTGATTACCGTAAGGTCAATGCCGTAACAGTGCCCGATAGTTACCCGTTACCGCGGATGGAAGATTGTATTGACAATTTAGGTGCCGCTCGGTTTGTAACTAAATTGGACTTGTTAAAAGGTTATTGGCAAGTGCCTTTGACACCTCGTGCCTCTGACATATCTGCATTCGTTACCCCAGATCACTTTATGCAGTACCAAGTTATGGCCTTTGGGCTCCGCAATGCGCCCGCAACGTTTCAACGTTTGGTTGCTACTGTACTGGCAGGTGTGCCTGGGTGCAATGCATATTTGGACGACTTGGTGATCTACTCAACTAATTGGCCAGAGCATATGTCTCAGTTGAATTCTGTGTTTGAACGGTTATCAAAAGCAAATTTAACGCTGAATCTTGCGAAATGTGATTTTGCTAAAGCAACCATTACATATCTTGGAAAACAGGTTGGGCAGGGACAAGTCCGTCCAGTTGCTGCTAAAGTTTCAGCCATCTCAGATTTTCCTGTTCCTACTACCCGGCGTCAGTTGAGGCGATTCTTAGGGATGGCCGGATATTATCGTGGATTTTGTAGAAACTTCTCAAGTGTTGCAAGTCCTCTTACAAGTTTGTTGAGCCCCTCGCAACAGTTTAAGTGGTCTTTGGAATGCCAACATGCATTCGACAGTGTGAAAGCACTGCTGTGCAGCGCTCCGGTACTCGCAACACCAAATTTTGATCGCCCATTTAAGTTGGAGGTTGATGCTAGTGCTGTGGGGGCTGGGGCAGTCCTATTGCAGGAGGATGCAGATGGAATTGACCACCCGATTTGTTATTTTTCCCGCAAATTTGATAAGCACCAATTGAATTACTCCACTATCGAAAAGGAGGCTCTTGCATTACTTATGGCACTTCAAAATTTTGAAGTGTATGTGGGTTCTAGTTCGCTCCCTGTTGTCGTCTATACTGACCATAACCCGCTTGTTTTCCTGTCAAGAATGTATAATCAGAACCAGAGGCTGATGCGCTGGTCTCTGATTGTACAAAACTATAATCTAGAGATTCAGCATAAGAAAGGAACAGACAACATTGTAGCTGACACCTTGTCTCGAACTGACATGTAAGTTTTTTTTTTTACTTGCTATTTGAACAAAATTGTGTCAGTTATTGTTTCATGTCATCTTGATTTTGTTTTGTTTTACAAACATGTTTAAAAATGTTTGTTCTTAAGGGAGGGGGTGTTACATTCCAGAAAGTTATTAGGTGGTTGTTTTGTCTGTTGCTCTTTTTTTCTTTATTTCAGGTCCTTAGTGGTTCCATTGCTTGCTGCTCCTGATTGGTTGGCTCATGTTCCATTATGTCAACCAATCCCGTCATTCCATTCTTCTCATTGGTTGCTGCACATCTCAGTACTTCAACCAATCCCGTCACTCCGTTCTTCTGATTGGTTGCTGCACATCTCAACACTTCATCCAATCCTGTTACTCCATTCTTTTGATTTGACGATAATCTGTTTCAGTGCACCGTCCTCAACCAATCCCCATTTTCCAGCTGGCTTTTAAGAAGCCATTTCAGGAATTAGAGTTAGTCTTGAGACTCACTTTGTTCTGGCTACACTTTGTTTTTGTTACTCAACATGTTGGTGATATTCATGACTGAGAGACTGGTGTAGGGAAGTAAGCCACGTGGTATACATATCAACATGTAGGTAACTTGCTGTCTAGAGATACACTAGGTAAGATGGTGCGTGCCACCCTATGTATCCCTTTTGATTTAGATAGTGTAGCCAGTTAGGGTGTTTCTGCTCATTAGATTTATTTTTTCCCCTTTTTATTTTTAGATCAGACTAGATGGGGGGGAAAACTGTGATTAGTTAGGCTGGGTTTTTTGGTTTATTTTCAGCCGCACCTATAGCCAGTCTTTCTATTAGTGCCTGACTTTAAACAATTATTTTCACCTGTAAATATTCCACTTAATACCACTTCTCTTGTACTTTATGTAAATAAACACATGTTGTTGATAAAGTATTTAGTTTGTCATCACTTTGGTTGCAATCAGTGCTGGGAATTCAACTTGCCAATGTCTTACAAATTTAAGTGTGCGACCCGTATACCCCTAGAACACCAAGGGTCGTAACAATAACTATGTGAGATATATGAGTCAGACTAATGATTACATATTAAAGCAGTCATCAGATGCAGATTTTCCACAAGTACCCTGCTGGAAAAAACATCTAAAACCAGCCTAGCCTACCAGACTTGTCATAGGTCATAGCTGGTCAGCAGGCTAGTTTTAGAGGGGTTTTGGTCACTTTCCCAGCCTAGCCAGGCTGGAGGACCTGCTTAAACCAGCTAAAACCATCCAACCAGCCTAGGCTGGTTTTAACTGTTTTTTTTTTTTTCAGCAGGGACAGCAGGATCTGGCTCAAGTCCACTATGAGCCTGTTCTTCTAGATCTCTGTTACCTGCAGGAACTGGATGTGATCCTGTGTGTGTGAAAGCTGCTCCAGTTCAGCATCTCTCCTTCTCAGATCATTGATCTCCAGCTCCAGTTGCTCCAGTTGTTCTTCAGCTCGACTCAATGCAGTCTTTTCCTGATCTCTGATCATCTGTGTGACCTCAGAGCGGTTTCTCTCAATAGAGGAGATGAGTTCAGTGAAGAGCTTTTCACTGTGCTCCACTGCTGTCTGTGCAGTGCGCTGTTAGATACACATCACAATCACACAGTTGGCCTCTGTGGGTCTGAAGAGACTATGACAAACTTCTCTTCTCCAGACTCACCTTATGAGACTCCACCGCTTCTATCAGCTACTGAAGACCTTTCTCTCTCTGCTGGATTCTCTGCTGAAAACTGCTCTGCATCTCCTTCAGTTGGTGCTGGAGGACAAACATTTATTAGAAAAAGTAAATAAACCTACTATCACTAAATCAGGTAGCCGATGCCGGATCATGTCTCATGCATCGTAAACTTTCCATAGTCCTTTGTTTTAGGCCCAGAAAGACTTGTATCAGTTAAGAAAACTTGTTATAAACCACTGCGCTGAGTAAATGATGACTATGTGTTTGGATTAAAAGCTCCTACCTGTTTTTCTGTCCTCTGTGCTGCAACTGATACAGTGTCATGGTTTTTATGTTCATCAATCAAACACATCAGACAAATACATTTCTGGTCAGTGCGACAGAAGACCTCAAGGAGTTTCTCGTGTTGATGGCAGATAATTTCTTTCAGCCGCCCAGTAGCTTCAGTCAAATTGTGTTTCTTGCCTTTGAAGAAACTCTCATGTTGATCAAGGTGATTCTGACAGTAAGAGTTCAGACACACTAGACAGGACTTGACGGCTTTGTATTTTCTTCCAGTACAGACGTCACACTCCACATCTCCAGCTCCAGTGTAACAGTCAGCAGGAAGTTTGGTATTCTTCAGTTTGTCCACCACTTCAGCCAGCATGGTGTTTCTAGCTAAAGCAGGTCTTGGACTGATCGTCTGTCTGCACTGAGGGCAGCTGTAGACTCTCATCTGATCCTCCTGATTCCAGCAGTCTGTAATACAGCTCCTACAGTAACTGTGTCCACAGTGGATCGTCACTGGATCCTTCAGGAGATCCAAACACACTGGACAGATGAACTCATTCTGATCCACTAAAATTCTTGCTTCTGCCATTTTACTGATTTAATACAAATAGCCAAACACACAATAGCTCAACTACACCTCAGTTTCTATTTCCCTGAATTCGAGACGGTTTACAATGTCCTGCTTCTGTGTTTGAATGACGTGTGTAAAAGGTTTTTGTCTGATCTAAAGGTCACAGATAGTATGTTCACTAGATACAGTGCCTTGCAAAAGTATTTATACCCCTTCATTTTTTTTTCACATTTAGTTTTATTGCAGCATTATGTTAAACTGCTTTAAATTAGTTTTTCCCCACATCAATTTACACTCCATACACCATAATAATGACAAAGCAAAAACCAGATTTGCAAATTTTACAAATTTATTCAAAATAAAACACTGAAATAGTACATTGCATAAGTATTTATTAACGCAGTACATAGTTGAAGCACCTTTACAGCCTCAAGTCTTTTTGGGTATGATGTGACAAGCTTTGCACATCTGCATTTGGCAATTATCTGCCATTCTTTGCCTCTCCTTTTCACCTCTCAAGCTCTGTCAGCTTGGATGGGTGCTGGTAGACATTTTCTAGGGTCCTAGTTGTTCCAATCGTCTTCCATTATGGATAATGCTTCTGTGAACCTTCAACCCTGCTGAAAAAACCAGCATATGCTGGTTAGGTATGTTTTGGTGCTGGGATGCTGGTTTTAGCTGGTATATGCTGGTCCTTTGCTGGTCTATGCTGGTCCCTTGCTGGTTTATGCTGGTCCTTTGCTGGTTTATGCTGGTCCTCTGCTGGTTTATGCTGGTCATGTTGCTGGTTAATGCTGGTCCTTTGCTGGTTTATGCTGGTCCTTTGCTGGTTTATGCTGGTCATGTTGCTGGTTAATGCTGGTCCTTTGCTGGTTTATGCTGGTCCTTTGCTGATTTATGCTGGTCCTTTGCTGGTTTATGCTGGTCATGTTGCTGGTTAATGCTGGTCCTTTGCTGGTTTATGCTGGTCCTTGACCAGCATAAACCAGCAAGGGACCAGCATTTTTTTTTTCAGCAGGGAATGCAGCAGATTTTTTTCTGAACTCTTCCCTAGATCATTGCCTTAACGCCTGTCACTGAACTCTCTGATGTCGCTCAGAGAGTGTTTGCTAATCGGGAAGAGGTCGCTACGATGCCAGCATCTGATCGCAAATGCTCTTCGGCTGACGTTCGGATGATGCAGCTGTAAATCCTGGCTGCTCTGCGTGGGAGCGTTTTTTCCCATCCTTATTCTAACGTATCGCTGGTTTATAATAAAACAATACACACCACACAACTCTCAATAACGGTTGCAAATGTATTAATATATTCAAGGAAGATATTAAATATACAAATACATTTACATTTATCAGATACTTGTATCAAATGAGAAGCATTCACTCTTTCAAAGATTAACGGTTTTAGTTCAGCATTTGCAGCAAAACCAGAGTAAAATCTAAATCAACATTCTTACTTCAGTAACCATTGTTTAACAATGACTGTTGCAGTAAAGCCACAGTAAGTACAAAACTAACCATTACTACAGTGTTTGCAGTAAAACCATAGCAACCACATAGTGCTTACTATAGTCGTGGTAGTATTACTACAGTATAACTATAGTAGAACCATAGAATCAAAACCTATACGTATTGCTACAGTTTAACTATAGTAAAACCATGGTTAACAGCTCTATAATTATATGCACATTTCATAATACTTATCATTTCAAAGTAGGTTTACAGAAAATGCATTTTTCCAAGGTTACAATGAAACAAAAAAATCTTTAATCAGCCAGAGGAGACTGAGACTTACTGGGGAAGATCTTCTAGCAACAAAGTAATGTCCATATGACAGCAGCTCAAAGATAAAGCAATAAATTATATGATACAAATTTTTAAATCTTTTCTGATAAAAGTGTCTAATGAAGTGTTCAGTTAAACATTATCCTTTAACATAATTAAAGGGTAAGTTCAACAATTTTCAATCCACTTTGTATGTTACAATAATAATATATTGTGAAATGAAATTTCTTTTATCAAAGCTGCATTTTTAGTATCATTACTCCAGTCTTCAGTGTCACATAATGGATCAGAAATCATTCTAATATGCTGATTTGCAACAGTCTCAAGTCTGGCAAAATTTCTAACCGGCATACACTGCTTTAAGACAGATTTTGCTTGATCTGTGCAGTGCGCTGTTAAGTCAAACACATGATTAATGATTTCTGAAGGATCATGTGACCCTGACGACTGTAGTAAAGACACTGAAAATGTAGCTTTGCATAGCATGAATAAATTACTTCTCCAACTATATTAAAATAGAAAACAATCGTTTTAAATTGTATTAATTTCACAATATTACTGTTTAACTGTATTTTTAATCAAATGCATATTGTGGCGGGCAGAATAGACTTTACCAAAAAGTAGTGTATGTTTGAGATTTTACTTACTACTCCAATGGTTTACAGCACTTTGGAGAAGAAGGTTCACTCCGAGTCTGCTGATGTGCAACAGGCCATCAACATGGATGTATCTAGGAACAAAACAAGGAATTTGTCACAGAGACCACAATATTAAGTATTCTGGTTTATAAGAAGGAAACAAGCTAAAGAAAGAATATATAATATGCTACAATTAGATAACAGAATGTGTTTTTAGGTTTAGGTAGTTACTGAAATTCAAAAGCTGCTTAAAATTACTGTAATAAATAAATTTTAAATTTTGCAAAAGAAATTAACAGACACATGGTGATATAGGTTAAATATATTGTGGAAAAATGCATACTACATTATTTCATGAGCTTTGAGTTCCCTTACAAAAATTAACCATGTTTTTTTTGTAGTAATCCCTTACAAAAATGTCCAGTGGTAATCCTATGGTACTGCAACAGTACAACATAAATTTACCACACAAAAAATGAGCATAACTAAATATTACAGGATTACCAAATGCTGAAAAACTATACTGTTCATTATTAGTTCATGTTAATAAATACTTAAATAAGTGTTAACAATTGCGTAAATAAAAAGTTGGGACAAAGACAAAACAACTGCTGTCACTAAACAGAAGGCTGGAGGCTAGATCAAAAAGTGCAATTCCAAGGCTACCAGCAAAGATTCACAAAGGGCCAGGATCAGAGTGGCTAAAAAGAGACTGCCGATCAATAGCAAGCAGAAACAACTTGGCAAGGTTGTGAGCATGTTCCTACATCAGGATGATGTCTCAACTGTCATAAATGGCAAGGCTGGAGAGATTCGTCGTAAGGGACAAATTTATAGAAAAAGAGCACTCACAGACACCTTGGCAAAACTCCATCGACGATTCCTTGCTGAACACCCTGAGCAAACCGTGTCCAAAGCTCAGTTCTTTAGATTGAAGGCATTTTGGATTATTAGGCCTAAAGTTAAAGACAGAGAGATGTGTGCATGTAAAATGCACGAGAACATTGCCTTTAAAATAAAAAGAATGGAACAACTGGGAATCATTGAAACATCAAGCCCAGAGATCTTGTGCAGTCCAGTGTGTGTGACACTGGCAACATGTCCTGCATGTATGGCAGATGTCAAAAATGCATCGAAAAGACCTTTCCTACATTCTTAGATCCTCTCACCCAGGGGAACACTGTCATCTGGCAAGAGTGGATCACAAGGTCTGTCACTGTAACAAAGACCCGAAAGGATGGATCTACAGAGGAAAAGCAGACAAAGAAAACCTTCCCCGAAAAGCGTATCTCATCCATTGACCGGTTCCTGGCCCTAACAACAGAATACCTTCCTGGTTTTGCCATTCACATGTTTAATGTCAAGCACCAATATTTGACGTTGAAAGCAATGAAAGATACCCTGACAGATGATGCTGTTGCTGTGCATGTGGATTACAGCGAAAATTACAGCTGCAAATATGCCAAAGAAATCAAGGACACCCATTTTGGAACTGGGAATGATCAGGTAACCCTCCACACTGGGGTACTCTATCTCAGTAGGGGCAGAGTGGAAGCCTTTGCATCCCTCTCAGACTGCTTACAGCACGATGCAGTGGCAACTTGGGCTCATCTTGACCCAGTGCTAAGATACATACGAGGAAATTATCCTGAAGCCCACAACCTACATTTCATTTCAGATGGCCCAACTTCCCAGTATAGAAACAAAACATCTTTCTATCTAGCCTCCACTGTGCCCTTTATGGATGGATTTCAAGGGGTGACCTGGAACTTTACTGAGGCATCACATGGCAAAGGTGCACCAGATGGAGTAGGTGGGGCTTTGAAGAATCTTGCAGACAGAATTGTTTCTTATGGGACCAGTATTCCTGATGCAGTAGGTGTTTCTCAATGTCAAGGATACGTCCTTGGCAGGACTGGTCCTTCCAAGTCACTTCCTTCAGAGGCTAGGCGAGGCTCCTCTTAAGCATTCGGTGAACACGTAAATGGAACAGGCTAGCAAGTGCACGTTATTGCGTCATTACGTCAGTGAAAAGGTCCGCTTTCGGCGCTGAAAAATGGAAGTGGAAACATTACTGGTTTGGTTGCTGTACGGCATTTTTTCTGATATGGAAATGGAGATGGAGATGGTGAGGCAGCATTGGCATCAGGCTCGAAGGAGGAGAATTTTAATTTGTCACCACCTCTGCCGACATGGGATGGTAAGTAACGTTAACACTCTTATCATTCATTTAAAAAAAAATTACATCCATTATGCCAAATTGACCTGCATTGTTTAAACACACTTGACAGTCAAAGAATCAATATGATTAAAAAGGAGTTTATTGATTTAAAAACGATTATATTACCTGAGTGAACAGAACTGCATCCATAGCAACGCTCTGTTTTTCATGGCAACGTTGTGCCGTATACTTCGCGGTGGTCTGTTATCAAGAAATAACAGACCAGAATTCAACCAAGCCATTGTAATAATATTCGATATTTAAAAATATTTATAATTTAACAACTATTTGTTAAAGACTTGTCCTATCTCACAAACTAGTTTTTTTTATTTCCCCAACTAGACAATTTTTATCCTATTGAGCAAAATGATCCCTTCAGTCTTTCTCTCCACATTTTGAACATAATTGTATGTGCGCATTCTGCCAAAGTCCCTTTAAGACAAGTCATGTCACTCGGCGGCCATCTTTGAAATGCTACTCGGGCAGGCAAGTGCAGCTTCTATCTGTTTGAATGGGGAAACATCAAATTCTCCAAAACTGTTCACCAAGCTTACGATTAAATTTCATATTTTAAATCTCTAAAGAAATCCAACAAGAACTGCCTTCTAAATATGGTTCCTTGTGCTATTTTTCTGGCTAAACGAGCCAGTGCGCATGCGCCGATTGTTTCTATAACAACCCGGGACTTCTAACGGCATTTGTAGTGACGCACTGACTTTTTTTGACGATTGGCTCTTTCACTAAGAAGGCGGGGTTTCGCGGCCATAATGAGCGTTGCATTTTTCCCCATTCAAAACTATACGAGTGACATGTCTTGTGTATTCTATAGTCTTTGTTTCTGCATATGTTTTTATTGCAACACAAGTGGTACTGGTCTTGTCGAGATGAGCAGAGCTGTTATCTTTTCCATTGACACTTTTTATTTAGAAAAAATAAATTGACAAATTGTCAAATTGACCCACAACATAATAGGAGTGTTAAGCTTATTGACTGGTAACATTCTAGCTGTTAAAACACATGCAATGGTAAAATATGTGATCAACAAAAAAAGGCTAGGCTATATGAAGTAAAAATTACAAGGTGAATCACCAGTAAAAGGGAACAGCTTTAAATACCCCCCCTGCAAATCAGTTGACACGATATGTTTAATAGTTTAATAAACATTAAATAAATGGCAAAACTGATATTATACTTAAACCTTCCTCTCTTCTACATGTTGTATGCCACAGTGCCAGTACTGCAGCAGTACTATGGAGGGGAGGACACTCGGCCATACTTCAGGCTGGGCAGAGAGGCCATGCAGCAGCTGATGGTGGTCCTGAAGACTCACAGGCAGCACGGATGGGGCCCGACTCTGGAGACACTCTTGTTCCTGTACTGGCTGGCAACCGGTTCAGCCAACAGAGTTGTCTCCAGGGTCTTTAGCATGCCTCTTCCCACAGTGCACAGAGTT
>NC_133362.1:59151927-59248632 GCF_049309525.1 Garra rufa
ATATATATATATATATATATATATATATATATATATATATATATATATATATATATTATATATACAGGATAGCTGGCGCTCGCCCCCCAAAAATCAAAGCAGTTTTAACCGGTAAAGCGAATGACTAGAGGCCTTGGGGCCGAAAAAAATATTATATATAAACCAGTGGTTCTCAACTGATGGAGGAAAACGTGAACAAAATGCTGAGCTTAAAGTGCCCCAACTTAAAGTAACATTAAAGCAAGTATTGCTGACAAGCAAAATTTCACTTTTATTATAAAAACAGTTAAATGCCTGTAGCTTTCTAGTAACCCTTCAGATCTTGATGATGTTGTTCAGGTGTGTTTGATTAGGGGTTGAAGCAAAACTCTGCAGGTCTGTGGCTCTCCAGGACAGATGTTTCACCACCCTGCTCTCGAGGGTCTCCTATTAGCACATCGCTCCCAAATAAAACATAGGTCCACCTCTCATCTCTGAGAATGAAGTCCTCTGCTCCATGGAGCTTCGTGAGGCAACCATACCAGGTGTAATATGCTTCTGTATGCAAGCTTCTCCCTGAAGCTCCAATCATGTGACTGCCCTTATGGTTTAGTTGGCAGTGTCTCCTAACCTTAATTTATGTCAAGCTTTTGGGGCTATTTCAAAAAGACTCTAAGAGAAGCTGGCATTAAAGTCCAAAACCTGATTTGTGATTAAATAACAAATCAATCTGGGTTAAAGTGGTTCCATAAATTGCTTGCTGTTTAACAATGGACCAGCGCGTTGTAAAATGAACAGATGGATGATTCAGCTGCGGCGCCATCGTCTGGAGAGACGCATGAATTCAGTCGGCGCGCGACTCTCACAGTGCATTATGGGTTATCTCTAGCTGTTGAGCGTACATCGTTTGTACACTCGTTTTTGTGGTGCATTGTGGGATTGAATGAGTGCACTCGAGAACGTCCACTATGGTTTCGAACACCACTTAAAATGGCTGTCTCCTCAAATAGTGCCCTATTTGAGCGTAAAGGGGGTGATTTCGAAAACAGCCATGCAAACATATCAAGTTATGATTCGCCTGAAGAAAGGTTTGTGGTTTTAAAGTTTTTAAACCAATGAATATTGCTGCATCAATAAAGCGTTTTTACAAGCTATGTAAAGTAAATGCATCATTATTAAATATAACGTTCATATTCATATTTGTGAAATGATTCAGTGATTCGATTCAGCGGCACGCGGACTACAAACGACAACAACAAACACAAACGAGTGATTTCATGAAAGTGTAATATATTAGATATGATGAACAAATAATTGAATACCAGTTATAAATTAAAAAATAGCCTGCCTAAATATAAACCTTTTTGGTAATTTGTATATTTTATACATTTTATATATAAGTCTATTAACTCTCTGACTGTCTCACTAGTGCACTGACTACTGTACTAGGAGCTGAATGAGTTTGCATTGATTTTTCTTTCTATTAATTACTGTCATCTTAAACAGGACAAAGTGTACAAACACACAGAAAAACTCTGGAGAATCATCAGAGATCCATGCGACATGAAGATTGAAGAAACATTGAAACAAGAAGATATTGAGGAACAAAGAAAGATGGAGTTTATTAAAGAGGAGAGTGAAGACATGAAGATTGAAGAAACATTCAGAGTCAAACATGAAGTAACTGAGGAACAAACAGGTTGGTTTTTATTCTTAAAGATAAATAAAAGATATTAATGAATAATGTGTGTAGACATCATGCATTTGGTTCAGTTGTAACAATATTATGGAATTAGCCTAATATATATATATATATATATATATATATATATTTATTCCATGGAATGTCTGGATACTGGATTCTGATTGGCTGGCAGGTGTGCAGTAAAACCGTTTAATGCACAGGTAGTTCCAAGTCACTTTAAATTACCGTTCTATATTAATGCGCTGCTTTAATTGATGCACGCAAAGGCACAGAGAGAGAGAGAGAGAGAGGTCGGAGATCGCATTGTGCTGCGCACATACATAAACTTCTTGTCAGCGTTTGCCTGCGATCCTTATTACAATATCCTAGATACTAGATCGCTACATTATATTCCTCAGCAACGGGGCGGTAAAACTGCTGTTTTTGAATGAATTGTTGTTTGTAGAGAGAGACGCACAGCATTTTCTCTTTCTATTGTCTTTTTTAAAAAACTGTAATTTTTAAAATACAGTTATATTCCTTAAAAATAACATATCCTCTCAAACTACAGATTTCACTATTCATCTATCATACATCACTGTGATATCCTACAGAACAATATTCTCTTAAACACTTGCTTACTAATATCTGAAAATTATAGCATTTAGCATGTAATCCTCTTCTCGTAAAACACGTAGCTGGTGTCAACAAGGAGATTTGTTTATCCCCGTGGCCAACGTAGTGCATAGCAACAGTGAAAATGTATCTTTAGTGGTTATTTTGGGGAAAAAAAAGTGGGGGGCATTTTCCCCCACTCTACCCTATATATATATATATATATATATATATATATATATTAGGGCCGGGACTTTAACACGTTAATTTAGATTAATTAATTACACAAAAATAACGCGTTAAATTTTTTTTTTAATGCATTTTAATCGCACTAAGTTTTGCACCGTGGAACGTTTCTCACTGGATGAGATTCGGCGGACCGATTATACTGGAGCACAAACTAGCGTTCAGACAAGCCAAAGAACTTATACCAAAGAAGCTGCATCCGTTCTAAATAGTATTGTATGTCCCAAATTGTGGTATGTTTAAAAAGCATTCCAAAGATTCCCGGATGGTCTACTACTTAACGATCAATGCACACTCTTAACTGCTAATATTGCCCACAACACACTGCGCCGTGAACGAGGATTCGATTAGAACTACAAACATGCATAAAAAGTGTTAAAAAACTACAAACATGGAGGATATACGCGACCAACGGACAGGTAGAGAAAGGGGTTTGATATATATATATATATGTATATATATATGTATTAGGGGTGGAGCCGAACCCGAATATGGTATTCGGAAAGGCACAAATAGTGTGTTTTTTACAAATACTTATTTCGAACAAATACTTAAAAAAAATATTTGTATTCGGGAACAAGAAAAACTTTATATCAAAAAGCTGCATTTCCTCATGAGATCGCAGTGCATGCCCGCATGAGTGAGTGAGTTTACAATGTCTCCCACAAAAACGTGGACTGGTTCGCAGACTCGTTCATAAAAAAACGGAATCTACTATAGCGTGGAATGCCACTGAATTCATTGATTTTTGGATTAATAATTCAAATCGCGATATGGACTTGTGTCTGTGAAAACTGAAATGCAAAAAGACTGTTTTAATATGAATCCTGCATGTTCCGTTTGCCTCTGTCTGTATGAATGGTGGAGACGCATTTTTTTTTTTTTTACTACACACATCCTGAGGCACGCATGATGCTCCCGCTAATTTTTGGCATTTGCATCTCATATGAACGGATAAACTCAATCTCCAAAGCTGCTGTGAGTTTTAACTTTCACTGTTTCATTTGAGAAAACTAGCAGCATATCATACTGTACAGAGAAACTTCACAGCAACCTGTCAAAATAAAAATAAAAGTACGGTTTAACATCAAACAGAACAATATTAGTCTTGTATTACTTTTGTACAGTATAATGTAGGTGTTTATATATTCCTATTTAAATAATTGACAAAACAATATATATGATAAAAAATAAATATTACAACAAGATTAACCCCTTAATTGTAGAAAAAAATATTACAATTATTATTTAAACGTTTTAAATGAATATAATTTTTCTTCCATGTATTGATTTTAACAGTAAACCCAAAAATTAAAATTATGCTTTAATTTGATTATCAGAAAAATTAAAACGCACAAAAAAAAAAAAAAAAGATTGTAGAGCCCTATTGTTCAAAATGTTAAAATAGAGAGTTTTGGACTTATTTTTTCAATGAAATAAATGTTTTCGTTATTACACAAAGTAGGCTAAAGTACCGGGAAAAAAGTAACTTTTGTTCTGCCAGATCTCCCAGTCAGGGGTTGATAAAGTTTAGTTCTTGGAATTCTGTGCATTAGAAAGAAGTTCTTTCAGAAGAAGAACAGTTCTTTGAAGTATTATTTGTTTTTATTCTGTCTGTTCAGCATCCTCCAACAAGGACGGGTGGTGGTGGGGTTCATAATGTTCACAATGGTATTTTATTAGTTGTTGGTTTAACCATGCATGAGGTAATGACTGTTATGTTATTTTCTTTTCAATGATGTTCCTTGTTACATGTTCAAAAACACTAACCAATATTGCATATCCATTATTATTATGATGGATATAATTAAAGAATACTTACACTATAACTTATATAAAATAAAATACTTATTTCGAACAAGTGCTATAATATAATGTTGACAGACTGTACAGAGCGATTGGTTTAAGAAACTCTCTTCGATACAGAAACATACAGTGTGACTTACTGTTTTTCATCTTTAAAATATGAGCATGTGTGCAATTTTCTCTGAATATTCAAATGATTTCAAATGTTGATTTTATAAGTTAAACAAAAAGGTAATATTAAGTGAACATTTTACATTTTAAATGTAGCCTACATTTTAAACACTACACTGTCAATATTGTCCGATTTTACAACAAAGCAATAATATATCCAACGAAATCCACAACAGAACTGTGTGAGTCCCCAAGAAACGGCAGCATTTCATTAGTGATCGAATCTGCAGCTTTCAAGTTTTTAATGTCATTTTAATTTTGTCTGCATGTAATGCCTGATAAAGCTACTAGTCTCTGATGTAGCATGTGACCTTTCTCCATGAGCTCTGTGTGCAGTCATATCAGGTTCTTTTTCCCCTTCCCTGTTATTCTGCTCCTGTCTTTGAACTTGACAGTGCTCCCTTCACTCTAGAGCGAGGACTGGAGTTGGGAAACGCTGTTCTAGAGCAGGGAAAACGAACTCCGGTCCTGGAGAGCCACCGTCCTACCGAATTCAGCTCCAACCCTAATTAAAACTCACCTGCCTGTAGCTTTCTAGTAACCCTTCAGATCTTGATTATGTTGTTCAGGTGTGTTTGATTAAGGGTTGAAGGAAAAATCTCCAGGGCAGATGTTCGCCACCCTGCTCTCGAGGGTCTCCAATTAGCACATCGCTCCCAAAGAAAACATCTGGGGCCCCCTCTCATCTATGAGAATGAAGTCCTCTGCTTCATGGAACTTTGTGAGGCAATCATACCAGGTGTCTTATGCTTCTACATGCTTCTCCCAGGAGCTCCCATCATGTGACTGCCCTTATGGCTTAGTTGGCAGTGCTATCCTAACCCTAACTCAATTTAGAGGGTTGCCTATGATCATGTCACTCCTAAGGTGAGCCTCTAAGTTCTCCTTTGATTTCTGAGAGTTGAGTCTGCTCTCTCATGTTCCGTGAGGCACCAAAAATTGTTGTCCACCTTTGCCTCTCTTAGGTGGCTTTTATGGTTGAGCACAGCAGTGCTCCCCTCACTCTCAAGGGTCGCCGATGAGTACAGTGTTCCCAAGGGGAGCGTCAGAGTTCCCTCTTCGTATCTTAGAGTTGAATCCTCTGTTCCCTGAAGCTGGAGCTCAGGGGTGGACTGGGACAAAATTTCAGGCTGGGAAATCTCACACTCATCCAGGTCATCCCATATACCCACAACAATCTCTGAAACATGGACAACCCTATTTTTGTATGGTCATCACGTAAAAAAAAAGGTTTAAATCGTTAGACTATGCAACATGTAAAATAATTCAAAGTCCTCTCCTGAACTGCACCTTCACTTCCATTTTACTTTTCAGTCCCTTTATTTTGTCCTGATCTCTCACATGACTTAAATACTCAAAATTCAGCATACTATGCTTACTAAATAGCCTAAAAGTTCAAATTACAACAGTGGGAAAAATAATTATTTGATCCCCTGCTGATTTTGAGTAACAACAACAGCAAAAAAGTAGAAAAACGCATTTCAAAAAAGTTATAATTGATTTGCATTTTAATGAGTAAAAAAGTATTTCACCCCTTAGAGAAACATGACTTTGTATTTGCTGGCAAAACCCTTTTTGGCAATCAAAGAGGTCAGACGTTTCTTGTAGTTGGCCATCAGGTTTCACATCTCAAGAGGGATTTTGTTCCACTCCTCTTTGCAGATCCTCTCCAAGACATTAGGGTTTTGAGGCTGACATTTGGCAACTTAAACCTTCAGCTCCCTCCACAGTTTTTCTATTGGATTAAGGATTAAGCATAATATTTTCACCTCCATGTTTAACTCCAAGGGTGTTTGGGGATGCTAGAACAAAGCAGGTTATCATGCATACTTCTGGTTTAAATATCCAGGATGGTTTCTTTCATTGTTTATTTTTCTTTTATGACAGCGTCTTAGTAATCGATTCAATGTGGCAAATACCACAGATATGCTTATGTTCAAGCTTATATAACTGTATTGTTGCTTATGAATAAATTAACAACAAATGGTGGAAATAATCGTACATATAACAAACATTTACTTGAATGAATCTATGATTGATTTAGTGTTATGTCAAGCTCTGGGGGAAAGACTAAGAAAAGTCAAAACCTGACTTGAGATAAGATAACAAATCAATCTGGGTTAAAGTGGTTCCATAAATGACCACTTGGATGGATTTATAGTAGAGCACAAATTCACCATCTTCACATCTCACTTCACTTTCAATTGGTGTAAAAATGTTGCCTGTTCTCTTTTAAAGGATATGGTCTGTGATGTGTTTGTTTGTTTTGCAGTAAGTTTTTGGGCATTTTCCATTCAATAGGTCATTGTAACAGACCAGTGGTTCCCAACCATGTTCCTGGAGGCACCCAACATTGCATATTTTGCATCTCTCCTTTGTCTGACCATTTGTCATCCATTTTAGGTCTTGGTGCAGGGGTGCCCAACCCTGTGCCTAAAGATTTACCATCCTTCAAAGTTAAGGTCCAAACCAGATCAAACACACCTGAACCAGTTAATTAATCACTTAATTGGAGAAACATGAAAAACATGCAGTGTTTAGGGGCCTCAAGGAACGTGGTTGGGACTCGCCGTAACAGCCCATTTTTATGATTGGCTAATATCATTGCCCCACAATAAAACCTCAGAAAGAATTATTGTGTGATAACGTGTTCATCTGATGGTTGAGTGGGGAGTTTGTCCATTTTCCTAGCCTTTGTTATTTTTGTTGCATTTGATCCCCTAGAACAGTCATTCCCAAAGGCGGGGTCCCGACCCACAAGTGGGTCGCGGGAGATTTTGTATGGGTCGCCAAGTCGAGCGCTCTTTTTCAGTGCGCTATGTACAAAATTTATATGTGTAGTTCACCTATTAGCCGCACGAGGGAGCTCGTCGTTTTCTTCTTCTTCTGTTTTCTTTTTTTGTTGTTGTTTCACACATACTCCGTCTGCAGTGCGTATGCGTTGCGTATTTTTTTCCGCACCCATGTAACAGATTGGAGCGTTCATACTGCACGCGGTTGCTGTCCAGCAGTGCGTCCCAAAAGCAGTGCGTTTGCAGCAGAGCAGCGATCATTTCGGCAGAGTCTATTTTTTGCTGTGCTGCAAGCGCTGAATTAAAGTGACAGCGCATTGTTCGCTGTAAAAATGAACATTGATTGACAGGAAAATGTCCCATAATTGCATATAAGTGAAATCCACTGTTTCACAGTCAACACGTGGCTTTTTGGCTAGGTTTAAAATAGGGAAAAGTGCAGTTTAAAAGAGAAAGGCAACGTAATACGTGCACTTGTCCAGGTAGAAAAGTTCTTTAAAAGGATTGTTTTTAATAAAGATTTAATGCGAAAGAAAAGCATGAGAGCCGACTGTTTCTGTCTGTGGTAAGTTTTAAATAATATATTTTTTGATAGCCCAATTTTTAATTAAAAAAAGGAAGCTATAGCCTCCCTATGTTGTGTTTAAATGTGTTGCAACTTGCTTGAGAAACTTAATATACAAATCTAGAAGTCAAGTGCATTGAATAACACGTTGTTTTTTATTGAGTTTAAACGTGAAAATGTCTGTTACTGTATTAGTGTACTGTGATAAAAGAGGATCACAATGCTGAAAAAGCACTTTTTGATTTGATATCAAAATAACGGATAAATATTGTGTTTGTGGTAAACAACATTTTCTGCAAATCTGCAGTTTACTTAAATAAAAAAAAAAGTGCTTTGTCAAATATCTGTATCCCTTTTAAATGGTTAAGTGGAAGCATGACCTTAAAAATGGTCATACATATTTTGTTAATGCATAAATTCTCTTCGTGATATATGAACTATATGGGCCTAATGTTTATTGGGTCACAAGGATTTATTGACTTTAAAATGTGGGTCCCCAGAAAAAAAGTTTGGGAAACACTGCCCTAGAAGACATTTAAAAAATGCTACATCATAATTGAGATCAATCTTTATCTAGGTTTCCTAAACTATTATTAGATTGAATAAACTGTATAGCAGCCAGCTTAAACTCTATAGGACACCAGACTATGATCAGGTTTGGACACCATGATATGCAATCTAGCATACATGCATTACAAATCTACATGATTGGTGTAACCTGCTTTGTGGCATTAAACTGGGGTTAACTTTTATTTCTTTGTTTTCCCACCTTAGGCCCAACAGCACTGAAAGAGGAGAAGGAAGTACTGAATGAAACTGAAGAGAAAGATCAGTTTGAGAATCATGTTCTCATAACTGGAAAAAAATCATTTTGTTGCTTACAGTCAGAAAATACATCTACACAAGAAAGAGCTCAAAAGGCAAGAACTAGGAGTTTTTTCACTTGCTTTCAGTGTGGAAAGAGTTTTAATGAACAAGGAGAATTTAAAGTCCACAAGAAAATTCACACCAGAGAGAGGCATTTCATCTGCCAACAGTGTGGAAAGAGTTTCAGTCACAAAGGAAACTTTAAGGTCCACAAGAAAATTCACACCGGAGAGAGGCGTTTCATCTGCCAACAGTGTGGAAAGAGTTTCACTCGAAGAGGAACCCTTAAAGACCACATGAAAATTCACACAGGAGAGAAACCTTTCATCTGTCAACAGTGTGGAAAGAGTTTCAGTCAAAATAGAAACCTTAAAACACACATGAGAATTCACACAGGAGAGAAGCCTTTCATCTGCCAACAGTGTGGAAAGAGTTTCAATCAAAATACAAACCTTAAAGTCCACATGAAAATTCACACAGGAGAAAAGTCTTTCAAGTGCCGTCAGTGTGGAAAGAGTTTCAGTCAACAAGGAGAATTTAAAGTCCATATGAAAATTCACACTGGAGAGAAGCCTTTCATTTGCCAACAGTGTGGAAAGAGTTTCAGTCAAAATACAAACCTTAAACTCCACATGAAAATTCACACAAGAGAGAAGTCTTTCATCTGCCAACAGTGTGGAAAGAGTTTCACTCAAAATAAAAGCCTTAAAGTCCACATGAAAATTCACACTGGGGAGAAGCCTTTCATCTGCCAGTGTGGAAAGAGTTTCAGTCAAATACAAAACCTTAAAGTCCACATGAAAATTCACACAGGAGAGAAGTCTTTCATCTGCCAACAGTGTGGAAAGAGTTTCATTCAAAAAGCATCCCTTAAAGTCCACATGAAAATTCACACAGAAGAGAGGCGTTTCATCTGCCAACAGTGTGGAAAGAGTTTCAGTAAAAATGGACAGCTTAAAAGGCACATGAGAACTCATACAGAAGAGGAGTGTTTCATCTGCCAACAGTGTGGAAAGAGTTTCTCTAGTAGAAGATACCTTGACATTCACATGAGAATTCACACTGGAGAGAAGCCTTACACATGCAAACAGTGTGGAAAGAGTTTCAGTCAACAAGGATACCTTTACAAGCACATGAAGATCCACACTGGAGAGAAGCCTTACACATGCAAACAGTGTGGAAAGAGTTTCTCTAGTAAAGGATACCTTTACAAGCACATGAAGATCCACAATAGAGAGAAGGCTGACAGATCCCCTCAGTGTGGAAAGAGTTTCAACCAAAATGTATAAAAATTCTGATTGGTTGAGCTACATCTGAAGCTGTTGTAAATTACTCTACAAACCGTCATTATTTGTTGCCTATGTGTTGCTCGGAAAAAAACAAAAACAATGTAGGGTCTGGACCAATCAGACACAGTTCATTAGATTTACCAAATAATCAATTTTTCATTAGATTAAGAAATGATCACAGACCCCCCTCACCCAATCCACAACACTGGCAGCCATGATAAATGGTCTTAGTATGGCATCCAGGACTCCTCTGCCAGACCAGATAATCTTTACGACTCAAAAGTATGTAGAGAGAATTTTTATAATTCCAACTAATACTCAAAAAAAAGGACACATACTGCCATAAGAACTGACTTTTATTAATTCTTGGAAAAAAACTTTCTGTGAATGAACACACATATCCTTAGATCATTGTGTATTTTATTACTGTTCATTTCTTTTGTATTGTGTAATGTTTTTATTAATGTGTTATGATAGATCACTATGTAGTATAACCACACATATAACACATTTGGTCTCCTTGAATTTGTATTTTGATGATCTAAAACATATATGTTATCTTTTGATACCTATGCAACATATTAGTGTTTTAAGAATCATAAACTTTCCCTCCAAAAGCAAAAAAGTCACCATTGGCTCTCTAGCCTTCCAATTATCAATTGATCTCCCGTGGGCTTCTGGGATAGAAAAGTAGAAAAGTATCCCTCGATCGGCACTTCGAAATTTGGGCGGGACGCAGTAGGCATCCAGGGATCTCTCGCTTACACTTTTGTGGTTACTCTTCTCACGACCCATTTCCCCTGCTATATAGTAGTTAAGTAGGCATATTCGAACGATACTTAGGTATACGTACACTTGAATCTCACGAGAAAAAGTGCTTCATCCTGGTAAATCTTGCCTACTCTTTTGTGGTGTTTGAGATTTCATGCATGCTTTTTCTTCGCCTACTGCTTTTTGCCTACTAAATAGTATGGAAGTATGCGATTTCGGATGCAGCCACTGTCTGTATATGTCTTCTTGTAAATAAACTACCAGTGCTTTTTCAAACTTCTCAATGTCTCGTTGGAAGGGCCCTTGGAAGTCTACCAATGAAGTGTGGAGCTACTTTGTGCCTCGTAAATGGTGTAAAACAGTGATTTATTTACATTGCTAGTCCGATGCCCGATCCACCCTCAGCAACAGCCTGTTTTTAGCATCGGCTAACTAGTGCCAGATTTTGAAGTGCAGGGGACAAACCGAGATGAACTATGAAAGGTAAGTTCACAGTCAGTATCATGATTCATTACACTTTAGATCAATATCACACCGGACTCCTCCTTTAACTAAAAACAAAATTTTTCAAGAGTTCGCCAAGTAGGAATAACTGCAGTTCAGGAGCAATGGACATAATAAAAGGTTCAGGCATGCTGAAAGGTTGGGGAGAAGAGAAACTGGACAAAGCTGTCTGTGGGGGTGTGGTTAGGAGTACCTTCTGTTGAACCCATTTACTTTTTGGCAGGGCCATTGCTCCAGACTTCGTTTTGGCTGTTCATTGACACGACAGCCTGATTTTGGAGGCCTGTAAACACAAGCTTTTGAAAACAGGTTTTAAAGCAGGGGTGTTAAACTCAGTTCCTTGAGGCCCGCACTGTGTTGTTCCAACCCTTCTCCAACACACATACTATGCAGTTTTCAATTAAGCCTGAAGGACTTGGATCAGGTGTGTTTAATTTTAACATACTATCTCAGCATTTCCAAAAATGTATTTTGTTACCACTTATAATACAATTGAAACATATTTCATAAACCTTTAAATATACTAATTATACATAAAAAATAAACTTACTGATTATTTAAAATACAATAATAATATATAACAAATGTATACAAGGCGTATTTATAATGTATTGCCCACATGTTTTTATTAATAAAAAATACACTTGATTATTTAAAATACATGAATAATATATAATAAATGTATACATAGTGTATTTGTAATGTATTTTTTATTAATAAAAATATGTGGGAAAGACATTATAATTACGCTTTGTATAAATTTATTATATATTATTCATGTATTTTAAATAATCAACAAGTGTATTTTTTTTGTAATAAAAATATGTGGGAAATACATTATAAATACGCCTTGCATACATTTGTTATATATTTATGTATTTTAAATAATCAGTAAGTTTATTTTTTATGTATAATTAGTATATTTAAAGGTATATGAAATATGTTTCAATCCTATTAGAAGTGGTAACAAAATACATTTTTTGGAAATGCTGAGATAGTATGTTAAAAGCACATTTTAGTTCATCTTCATGGTGTCTCAAAATAGCACAGTTAAGTACAAGATGATCTTAAGTTTATCTTAACATATACTTAAGAATAACTTTTAGTATATTGAGTACAAAATTAGTGGCCGAAAATAGAGTACATTAAGTACATTAGGGAAGTGCACTAAGTGTACTTAAATTGTATTTTAGCACACTTTTTTCACACTTTGTATATTCTTTTAATATATTATTGCTATACTTTAAATTAGTCATAAATATATTTATAAATGTTCAAAAGTAGGGTTCAAGTGTATTTCTAGTTGTAACTAAATATATTTTTTAAATACAGATATAGTATGTTAAAAGCACATTTTAGTTCAATTTCATGGTGTCTCAAAATAGCACAGTTGAGTACACTTAGATGGTATTAAGTTTATCTTAACATATACTTAATACTATTTTTTAGTACAATAAATACAAAATTAGTGCGCGAAAATAGAGCACTTTTAGTGCATTACTGAAAAGTGTAGTAAGTATACTTAAATAAAGTGTATTTTAGTGCACTTTTTTTTAACCTGGGAGAATTACCACACTCAAAATCAGTTTAAGTGTTAGTTCTAATAATGCATTCATATTAGGTGTACTTTAGTACAACTTTTGAGAAAATGTACTTCTACTACAATACATTACTAATAGATTTTTAATAAAATCAATTTAATATAACTTAAAATTACCACACTCAAAATCAATTTAAGTGTTAAGGCTTATAGTGCATTCATATTAAGTGTACTTAAGTACAATTTTGGGGGAAATGTACTTCTACTACAATACATCACTAATACCCAGATAGCAAAAATCATCTGGCCCAGATCTGGCCCAGACCTATCGCAAGTTCTGGGCCAGATCCGCGCAACGGACTCGGGCCGGTTTTGTACGGCACAACGGGCCAATACCGGCACGGATCCGTTTTTCCGCATCTGGACCAGAACTGGGCCAGCCCCGGGCCAGATGTGGAGTCCTTTATGGTGATTTGGCCCAAACGTGGGCCGCATCTGGTCCAGTACCAGGCCGGATCTGGGCCAGTACCATTCCGGATCTGGGCCAGTGCCATGCCAGATCTGGACCAGTACCATTCCAGATCTGGTTCAGTACCATGCCGGATCTGGGCCAGCTCGTTTTTTTATATATAAATAGACCTACACACACACAAACACAAATTGTATACACAACTAGAATTTAAATACAATTTGTTTATTTGTATAGTGCTTTTCACAATACATATATCAATGCAGCTTTACAGAAAAAGCATGTTTTGTTGTTACTTGATAAGACAAATCATACAAGTAAATTTATGACTTTATAGTGACTACAAGCATCTTATACAATGCATAATTATCTTACTGTCTTATACCACCTTTTTGTTGAGTTGTAAAATGAAGCTCTAAATCAACAAAAACTTTAAAAGTACTGATTTAGATGTATAGACAATAATTTTACTGAACATTTTACTGAATATTTTTTGTTAGAAAACAAGACTTAATATCTTAAGTGATTTTACTTGTCAGGTATAGGCATCTTAATTTCAGTATATTTAGATATTTATACTAGAAAACAAGACAAAACACAGCAGCATATTCATAATAAAACAACTGAATTACTACACAAAACAAGAGCAAAAGATGGTCCACTTTGCATTTTTTCTTTCATTTTGATCTTTTTTGCACAAAAGGAAAAATTAACGTTTATTTAAAACACTATTCCAAGTAGTACATGTCTCTAATTCTAGTGCTTACTTACTGTACAAAATATTTGCAAAGATTAAAACAAGAAAAAAGAAAAAAGTCACAAGCCTACACAATGGGAATGAAAAGAAACTGAATAATTACCACAGGGAAAGTTCTTATACTACAAATGTGTTGTCACCATTGTGTGCTTGAGTTGGTTGTAGTTGAAATAGTCTTCTTCAATGTCGTTTTTAAGGTAAATGCAAGCCCTCTTTCTGACTCCAGACATTTCTTTCCTTTTCGTTGTCTCTAAAAATAAGATTAAAATTGGGAAAAAAATGTTATTACCATCTCTCCATCTCTCCATCTCTCTCTCTCTCTCTCTCTCTCTCTCTCTCTCTCTCTATATATATATATATATATACAGGAGTCAACATTTGAAGTGAAACCTTTCAAAACTTTCCATTAAAATTTTCCTAAAACCAAAAGGAATGGAAAATTTTGGTGAACTTTTTTTATCTAAGTGTACTAACACCTTGCAGAATATGCAAAATGTTAATTATTTAACAAAATAAGATAGATTATACAAAATGCTTGTCATTTTTATTACTGACCTGAATCATACATTTCACATAAAATGTTTACATACAGTCCACAAGCAAAAATAGCTGAATTTATAAAAAATACCATTTTCAAAAGTTTACATACGTTTAATTCTTAATACTGTGTTGTTGCCTAAATGATTCACAGCTGTTTTTTGTTTGTTTGTTTATTGATAGTTATTCATGAGTCCCTTGTTTGTTCTGAACAGTTAAACTGCCCGCTGTTCTTTTTCAGGTCCTATTTTAAATAAATCATGTTCTTGTGAATCATAAAATTTTGATAACTAAGTACCAATAAGAATCCAGCAGCAAATCAGGATATTATAATAGATATATGCTATACATATTTATGATTGGAATAATTTCTGAACGATCATTCATGTGACATTGAAGACTGGGGTAATGATGCTAAAAAAATCACAGTAAAAAATTACATTTTAAAATATATTAAAATAGGATATAGTTATTTCACAGTGTAATAATTTGTAACAATATTACTGTCACATGTTTGATCTGTTTTGGTTTAGTTAGTGTTTGCCCATAATTGGTTCTGTTCTTGTTCTCTTTAGTCAATTAGCAATTAACTCCACACACCTGTTTCTGTTTCTATTAGATGTGCTACCTCTCCTTGATTCCTTGTATTCGTTTTGTGGATTAAAAGGCTGTTTTTAAACTTTTCTTGCTTTGTGTACTCCATAGCCCACCAGCACACAAAACAATTACTTTTACTTACAATTACTTTATTTTTGATCAAATAAATTCAGCCTAAAGGGTGTGCGATATGTTTTAGCTAGTACTCAGCCGTTACCATAGTTGTTAGCCCATCACCACTAACCACCCAGCAATCTTAAACATTAAAAACAAATATAAGCAGTTAAAATTCGTTAATAACATATAATTACATACCTGTGGGCCTGCCGTCTTCTTCATGTTAGCAATCCCTCTGATAACATAATTAGTTAGCTACAATCCAACACTGATCTAAGGAGCAATAAAAACACCAAACCTTTAAGTTAAGGAGTAACGTACACAACATAATAAGAAATACATTTATTAACAGAACAGTTTGATCACACCGTGTGACTTACCTTGGTGAAGTTAATGGTAGGAGTTTTGAGGTAGGAGCATAACGTTATGTCTGTATCTGTCTCGATCGTCTTCTGAACTCAAAAAAAACAGCGTGCTCGTTTCCACAGACGCGGCTCTTATCCGCTTTGTGACTGTTGTTCCCGCCCACTGAAACCCGGGCTGAATCCGTGTTGCAGCACTGAAACGGATGTGGAATTGCCGGTTTGAAAACGGATCCGGCACGGAGTCAGCTGTTGTCTGGGCTCGTTTCCACGGATGCGGCCCGGGTCCGCTCTGCGACTGTTGTTCCTGCCGACTGAAACCCGGGCTCGGGCCGAATCCGTGTTATGCTGCGTCCGTTGGATCTGTCAACTTTTCAAGTGTTACCTGCGCTTCAAGCGTCAACGCAGCCAACGCAAGCAACGCAGAAGTTCAGCTAGTTGAACTTTTGACGGACTTAACGCACTTGACGCAGTGCGTCAACCAATCAGAGCGTCTCACTGTAGCGACGTCACCACACGTATTTTGAATGAAGCGGGAGCAGAAAAAACAACAACATACAATTCTCTGCGATTGAAGACGGCTACAAACTTATTCTAGCCGTCTGCAATCGCAGAGAATTGTATGATCCGTTCTCGTTGTTGTATAAAGACAGGAATGTAAAGGAACTTGCTTGGATGAAGATCGCTGAAGAGATCTGGTTGTCAAATCTTTTCTCAACGTAATTATTTCCCATTTCGTTAGCTAGCGAAACATGTTCATGAGAGGATTCCAAAATGTCCAGTCCCAATAGTTTGCCATGGTTTATTCAGGGGAAGTGTGCAGAAAACTAGATGCGTTGGGAGCGTTGCCTGACGTGTGCGGTGTGAACGCACCAAAAAGCAAGCGTTGCCAGCTTCAACGTACATGCGTCAAACTAGATGCGTTAGGTGCGTTGCCTGACGCAGACAAAGTGTGCGGTGTGAACGCACCATTACAGCACTGAAACAGATGCGACTGTTATGCGGATTTGCCGGTTTGAAAACGGATCCGGCACGGAGTCAGCTGCTGTCTGGGTAGATTTTTAATAAAATCAATTTAATGTAACTTAAAATTACCACACTCAAAATCATTTTAAGTGTTAATGCTTATAGTGCATTCATATTAAGTGTACTTAAGTACAACTTTTGAGAAAATCTACTTCTACTACAATACATTACTAATAGATTTTTAATAAAATCAATTTAATGTAAACTTAAAATTACCACACTCAAAATCATTTTAAGTGTTAGTGCTAATAATGCATTCATATTAAGTGTACTTAAGTACAACTTTTGAGAAAATATACTTCTACTACAATACATTACTAATAGATTTTTTATATATTAACTTATTTTAAACTTAGGATTAGTATGTAAACAGTCTACTAATAATCAACTAATGTTTAAAGCATTTAAAGCACACTTTTGAAAAACACACTAATAAAACTTTTGCATGTTTTTTCTGTAGTATACTTTATTTTAGTACACTAAAAATTTATTTAAGTATTACTGGTATTTAGTATACTTTTTTCAAGTGTACTTAAGTCCTACTGAAGTATAAACATACTTTTAATTAGTGTATTCATAGTGTATAAACATCACACTTTTTTTAACACACAAAAAAACAATGTACTAAAAATGTATTTGCGGGTATTTAAGTGTATTTTCATTGCATTTAACTATTTACGTATAAAAACAGAAATACGGTCTTGTTTATAAATTACCTTTCTAGGTCTATATGTGATGGCAAAATTATTCCACAGTATTGCGCCACCTTCAGAGTGATTTTTAAAATTGCTCCTTCTAAACTTGTCAGTGTGTTTCCAGAATGCGTTTGCAAATTATCTTTCAGGTTTCTCTGATTGTGAAACTTAGGTTGCAGAAGGTCTGTCTCCAGTGTGAAGCCTCATGTGAGCAGTAAGGTTTCCTTTAAGTGTGAAACTCTTTCCACATGAAAGGCAGGTAAAAGGTTTTTGATCAAGTGGTAAAATGATCAAGATGGCGCCGCGGATGGCAGCCTCTGTGCGTAGCTCTCCAGTTGTTTTAGTGTTTTTGTTCGTTTTTCCTGTTTTTTGCTTTGCAAACACAATCAGTTTTACCCGGGATGAACTGCTGAACATTCGGCAGAACGCACCACAAAACTTTCAACCGGTTTTGGATTATTCGGACGTTTTATTTAATGTTGTAGTTGGCGGGGCGGCGGCGCTGATCAAGCGATACAGGACGCGCAGACGGGGAAAAAGAGCCGGCGCGCTCGTGAAGCTCAGACAGCGCGGTCTCCGCACATCGTTGCCAAGCATACATCTGGCAAATCTCCACTCTCTTCCCAACAAAACGGACGAACTCTTCCTGCTCTCCCAGTCTAACAAGGACTTCTTAAACTCTGCCGCTCTGTGTTTCACGGAAACCTGGCTGAATGACGCGATACCAGACAGCGCGATCCAGTTGCCGGGCTACCAGCTGTTTAGAGGCGATCGCAACGCAGAATCAACGGGGAAATCGCGCGGCGCCGGGACGTGCTTTTACATCAACGAAAGGTGGTGTACAGATGTAACAGTATTAAAGAAGATGTGCTGTTCTGATCTAGAAGCTCTCTTCATTAACTGTAAGCCGTTCTACTCGCCGCGAGAGTTTTGCTCGTTCATTCTCGTGAGCGTCTACATTCCTCCGCAAGCGCACGTGAGCCTGGCTTTGCAGAAACTCGCTGATCAGATCACCGTGACGGAACAACAACACCCGGACTCTGTTTTAATCATTCTTGGGGATTTTAACAAAGCTAATCTCTCCCGTGAACTGCCAAAATACAGTCAACATGTTACATGTTCAACCAGAGACAGTAATATATTGGACCACTGTTACACCACAATACGTAATGCATATCACTCTGTCCCACGTGCAGCTTTGGGACTCTCTGATCACTGCCTGGTTCATCTTATACCAACCTACAGACAAAAACTTAAATCTGCTAAACCTGTAGCAAAGTCTGTGAAGAGATGGACCAACGAAACAGAGCGGGCTTTACAAGCCTGTTTCGATTGTACTGATTGGAGTGTTTTCGAAGCTGCTGCTTGATTATCTGGATGAGCTCACAGACACTGTTACTTCATATATCAGTTTCTGTGAGGATATGTGCATTCCTACCAAGACTCGTTTAACTTTCAACAATGACAAACCATGGTTCACTGCAAAACTCAGACAGCTTCGTCACGCCAAAGAGGATGCTTACAGGAAAGGGGACAGTGTCTTGTATAAGCAGGCCAAATACACACTAGAAAAGGAGATCAAAGTGGCAAAGAAGAATTATTCCGAAAAGATAAGGAATCAATTCTCTTCCGGTGACTCTTCATCAGTGTGGGACAGCCTGAAAGCCATCACTAACTACAAGACACCATCCCCCTGCATGGTGGACAATCAACAACTGGCAGACGACCTGAACGAGTTCTATTGCAGGTTTGAAAAAACTCCATTCACACCTCCAAAAACAGCCCTAACAACACCGCTCTCCCCCACTCCGACAATCCACTTCAGTGAAAGAGATGTTCGCCAGGTCTTCAGACAGAACAAAAGAAGGAAGGCACCAGGCCCTGATGGTGTGACACCAGCCTGTTTGAAAACCTGTGCTGACCAGCTGGCTCCCATTTTCTCATTAATCTTCAATTGGTCTCTGGAGATGTGTGAAGTACCGAACTGCCTCAAACGTTCGACAATCATTCCCATTCCAAAGAAACCCAAAATAACAGGACTCAACGACTACAGACCTGTGGCGCTAACATCTGTCGTCATGAAGTCGTTTGAAAAACTGGTTTTGGCTCATCTGAAGGACATCACCGGACCCTTACTGGACCCCCTGCAGTTTGCTTATCGAGCAAACAGGTCCGTAGATGATGCAGTGAACATGGGTTTACACTTCATCCTGCAGCATCTGGATAAATCAGGGACTTATGTGAGGATCCTGTTTGTGGACTTTAGTTCAGCCTTTAACACAATCATCCCAAACCTCCTTCTTCCCAAACTATCTCAGCTCTCCGTGCCCTTCGCTCTCTGTCAGTGGATTAACAGCTTCCTGACGAACAGGCAGCAGCTAGTGAGGCTGGGAAAATTCTCATCCAGCACCCGGACTATCAGCACTGGCGCCCCTCAGGGTTGTGTTCTCTCCCCACTGCTCTTCTCCCTGTATACGAATGACTGTACCTCTAAAGACCCCTCTGTCAAGCTCCTGAAGTTCGCAGACGACACCACACTCATCGGCCTCATTCAAGACGGTGATGAGTCTGCTTACAGACAGGAAGTTAAAGAGCTGGCTGTCTGGTGCAGTCATAACAACCTGGAGCTCAACACGCTCAAGACTGTGGAGATGATCATTGACTTCAGGAGAAACCCCCCTGCTCTCCCCCCACTCACCATCATGAACAGCACTGTTAACACAGTGGAGTCATTCAGGTTCCTTGGCAATACCATCTCTCAGGACCTGAAGTGGAATGTTCACATAGACTCCATTGTGAAAAAGGCCCAGCAGAGACTGTACTTCCTCCGCCAGCTGAGGAAGCTCAACCTGCCAGCGGAACTGCTGAAACAGTTCTACTCTGCCATCATTGAATCCGTCCTCTGCACTTCAATTACCGTCTGGTTCAGCTCAGCTACCAATTCTGATCTCAGAAGACTACGTCGCATAGTCCGGACTGCTGAGCGAATCATTGGTACAACCCTCCCTACCCTTCAAGATCTCTACTTATCCAGAGTGCGCAAAAGGGCTGGCAAAATCACTCTGGACCCCTCACATCCAGCACACTCGCTCTTTGAACTGCTTCCATCTGGTCGGCGCTACAGAGCACTGAGCACCAAGACGACCAGACACCGGAACAGTTTTTTCCCCCAGGCAATCCATCTCATGAACACTTGTCAGTAAACGTGGAACCTGCAGCACTATTATACGCCTTATTAATCTATTCAGTATTTATTAATACCTACTTACATCCAAATTTGCACCTAATATACCTGTACATAGTAATGGCATATTCTGTATATTGTGTTTTTGCTATTTTGCACTTTGCACTTTGTCTTGTGTACTTGTATATTGTTCTTTTTTATAATCTATGTCTTGTCTTGTCACTGTCACTCTGTTGCACTGTGGAGCTGCTGTCACTAAAACAAATTCCTAGTATGTGTAAACATACCTGGCAATAAAGCTCATTCTGATTCTGATTCTGATTCTGATTTTTCTTCGCTGTGAACTCTCATGTGAGCCCGAAGGTTTCCTCTAAATCTGAAAGTCTTTCCACAGTAAGGGCAGATATAATCCTTCTCTCCAGTATGAATTCTCATGCTTGACTCTGAATGTTTCTTCAATCTTCATGTCTTCACTCTCCTCTTTAATAAACACCATCTTTGTTTGTTCCTCAGTATCTTCATGTTTGATTAATGTTTCTTCAATCTTCATGTCTTCACTCTCCTCTTTAATAAACGCCATCTTTATAAAAGTGTCACATGGATCTCTGTTGATTCTCCAGGAGTTTTTCTGTGTTTGAACACTTTGTCCTGTTTAAGATGAGAATAATTCATTGAAAGAAAAGAAAAAATAGCAAACTAAATCTAAGATTTGGACAGTCAAAGTGAGAGTTAATAGACTTATTACTAGATTATAAATATATACAAATTACACAGCCGTTTACATTTAGGTAGGCTACTTTTAATTTACATTTAGTATTTAATTATTTATACATCATATCTAATATATTCTTTCATGAAATCATTCTCGGTTGTGATTCACTCGTTTGTGTTTGTTGTTGTCGTTTGTAGTCCGCGTGCCGCTGAATCGAATCACTGAATCATTTCACAAATGATTTGATTCAAATGATTCGGATTCTCAGTTTCTCTCATCACTTCTTATCATCACACGATTGATTCATGACACAGAGAGCGAACTGAGACGCACCTTCTCTGTTACTGAAGGCTAATGCTTTATTTAACTAACACTAAATAAAGCATTACACAATTACATTCAAGAATACTGCATTTATTTTGTATATCGTGTAAAAACGCTTTAATTGATCTAACAGTTGGCATTTTTTAAAAACAGAAAACCTTTCTTCAGATGAATCACAACAGATGAAGAGCGGGGCGCGTCTTTATGGCGTCACATCACCAGAGCAAATTAAAAGTCCCATTCGTACACCCTTCTCCAAAATCACAAACACATAGAAATGTTGTATATAAAATCGAATTTCGTACCCATATGTTGATGCATTTTCAGTTATTAACATCGATTATACAAGCAGTGATGTAAAAAAATGTTTGGTCATTTTTATGTCCAATAATACTAATTTAAAGAACATATATCTTTTTTTTCCTTGACTCCTTCAACAGGTGAAAGTTTAACGTTTTAGCTGAAATGGTTGGAAATTTTCAGTGTATGAAATATATTCTGGATGAACAATAAATAGGCTATGTCTTGCATATTAACACGCACATCAGACGTCTTTAATGAAAGAGTGCTATCTGTGATGTGCAGAACCGGGATCTGGCAACCCATTACGTGCTACTGTCGTCATTAATGAAAGTGAAAGTAACTGTTGATATCGTCCTTTTAGACACTTTTTAAAAGACTTTAAAATACAGATATATTTAAATCCAATAAAATCAAATCAAATGGCTTATAAATGCTTAAACAGGATTTTGATAGCTGCCAGATGGATATGTGAATCGACATGATCCCAGCCAACATAGTCCAGCGGTCCATATGGTCTGCTGGCGGTCCGTGGGTCGTATTAATCTTTTAAGTCATCATTTAATATACTTGGATAGTTATAATTATATCAAATAAAATGATTTTATGCAATATTAAATCAATTAAACAACTCTTAATAATCGTAAAGTTATTAATAATACTGAATGAACGTTAAAAACACATAGACATCTTAGACTATGTTAAAATATTAACGATATAGATTTAAATATGTAACAATAAATCTGTAAATGAATTTTATGTGTATATTATAAAAATAAATATTGGGTATAAATAAATGAACTATAAATAAATATAAAAAATAAATTAAGATAAATAAACTATAACATGTAACTTTTTATAAATATAACATTATGACATAATATATTATGATAAATATTTACATATATATACATATCAGTAGCGGCCGGCCCATAGGGGGCGCTGGGGCACCGCCCTCCCTGATAAGAGGGGCTAAAAATGTAAAATATATTTTTACCAATTAAGCTTTTATATTCGATTTTACCCACCAGTATGTGCCTACATGCGATATGAATAACATATACAACATTTCCCACCTAGTGAAATTCATTCACCAGTGAATTTCCACAGACAGATTTGTATCGTTTCTGTCATGGGGCGCTGAGAAAAAGCGCCCCTGCAGTGCAGCCAAATAGCCAGTCATGTACTGTTGCTAGGGAGAATTAATAAATATGCGTCCAATCAGTCTCTCTGAATTTTATGGTTTTGGGGCGCTGAAAATTCTGCCCCAAGCAGCAGAAAATACCGCAAGATTTAAAGTTTTTTTCTTTTGAGGCGCGGTCAATCAGAGAAATTATTTAAAGGAACCGTATGTAGGATTTTGGCCGAAACTGGTACTGCAATCACTTTCAAAATACTGTAGAACGGTGTATCCCCTCCTGCTCCCCCTGACTCCAGGTTGCCAGCTAAGGCTGTTACAAGGAGCTTCCAATGGCAAGTGACGAGTCTTACACAGTAATTTGTTTTTCTTCTGTTAATTATGTTTATGCTTCACAAGAGATGTTTTGCGAAGTAATTATGTATCGCACAAATTTACAGATGGCGGTTAGCCAAATATTTCGTAAAGATGTACTGTAAAACCACATTTCAGTCGGAACATAGGTTGTTTTCATACCCTGCTAGTGGTGCGATATAAAGATTTTTATGAACGCATTTAGCATGGGCGACCGCAGAAAATCCACTGTGTAGCCTACGGAAGCAAAGTTAGCCAAACATAGATGAATCTTACCTGTCAAGGAGAAAATTATCAACGTTGGCATCTATCTTTCAAATTCTTCTCCGTTTTCAGCCGTCTCCATCTTTCAAAAGCATCTCCTATACAAATTCTTGTTTTATTTCGGACTTTGTCACGACGTATTTCGGATTCATAACAAGGTCTTTTAGGTTTCGTAACTTTATACATGTTTTATCCGACTCGTTCTTAGCAGACTGTATGTAACTAGAGCATAGCTGGCAACCCGTCTCATGAAACTCTACTGACTTCGTGATTGGTCGATAGCTGGAGGGTGGAGCCTTAGACCAAAACACAAAACGACAACAATAACTTCAGTTGAGGGCTGCAACTCTCACTTTTAAATGACAATATCCTGGCCGGACCACTGTTGTCAGTGATATAAGTATTTGAAATGAACATGATTTCTTAATGTCTAGTGACATGTCAGGGCCATTTTATGATTAACTGACATAAATTTCTTACATAACGGTTCCTTTAACGAGCGAAGAGCAGTTTCCACCAAATTCGGTGAGATCAATGCAGTTTAACTCGATCATAGGGGTACAGGCACAATGGTTTGTGTAGATTATGCAGTAACACAATAGATGTCTTTATTCAAGTAAATTGTGAGTGTTTATGTTAGTATTATTATAAGCACAATATATATAATTGTGCTTATAATAGTTCCTTCTTTAATTGGACATACATTCAGTTATGTCTATCAAATTGACAAATATATAGTCAATACCATTATAATTAGGTTAAGAAAATTACTGGTCTATAAGCATTTAGGATTTACATAATTAAATATTTAGTAGTTTTTGCATAACAGTTACTTATTATATTGGACTATTTTAAACTTTATGAAAATGAATTTATATGCAATGTTTTACTACAAATCAATTTAATTTGACTTTGTCTTTAAACTGAGATCTATCCTGTGGCTCCCTCGTGTGGTTAACATTATTAGTATGGCCTTCATCTCTGAATCACATTAATATAAGTGGCTAATATTTTTTTAATGATCACAAATGTTTAATTATTACTTTACTGATAATACACCCAAACTCAAATTCACAGATTCAGTATCTTATTTCATGCATCAGTCCTGCTGCCTGCATTAACAGTGTGATTCATTTTTTGGTGCACCCCCCTAAAATTCTTTAGCACCAGCCGCCACTGATACATATGTATACTATAGTGCTATCAGTACTATTTCTGCACTATACCAAAAAAAATGTAAGCCTCTTTTGTCTGCCGTTTTTTCCTGCCGAGGAATAAGGGTCTCGTCTAGTGAAACAATTGGTCATTTTCAATGATAATTTTTATTGATTGTTTTCAACAATAAAAATGTATATACTTTTTAACCACAAATTGTTTCGCACCAGCCCTACTTCACACATTATGTAATCATGTTGGACACCCCTTACAAAAATAAAGATAAAACAATGACCCAATTTTGAAATTGGGAGGAGAAAAAGATCTTAATTTTTGAACCAGAATACACAGACAATGAACTAACCGCATGTTAGTTTCTAAATGTGATTACGTAATGCATTAACATGTGCATGTCCACTGCAGAGCTAGTGCAAGAGGCGCATTTGTGGTTAAAAGGTATATACATTTTCATTCTTTTAAGAAAATTACAGATTGTTTCGCTAGATAAAACCCTTATTACTCAGGTGGGATTGCGTAGAGCCATTTGAAGCTGCATTGAAACTGCAATTTGGATTGAATGGTGCATTGGCCACCATTGAACACCACTGTTTGAATTAAATTCCTGGCATGTTTTCTTCAAAAGACTGAAGAAAGAAAGACATGAACATCTAAGATGACATAGGGGTGAGTAAATGATCAGAATTTTTTTTTTTCTGGAAGTGTACTAATCCTTAAAAGTCTCGAATGCAAGCATGCAGTATGAATATTAACTGGTTTTTGTTTTGTTTTTTTTGTTCCTCCCGATTAAAGCCATCAAGGTGGACAACATGCCCGACAAAATTAAAGATAAGCCTGCGGACAAACCCCAAAAGAAAGAAAATCTCTTGGGGATTGGAAAAAGAATCCTCTGACTCGTCCCAGTCTTCTGACCCAGAGTCATCAACCTCAGACTCTTCAAAAGAAAGGAAGAAAGGAAAGAAGGCAAAGAAAGTAAAGAGTGAAAAACAGAAAAAAAACAAGCGGAGTAAATTCTGTCAAAGAGGTAGGTTGTGCAAACTGAAATAATTACATTTAAATTTAAAGGGGTAATATGACATTAAAACGTAACTTTGTGTATTTGGTGTAATGTAATGCCTGTACGCAGTCGATGGTTCAAAAACATTATTTTCCACATTTCGTACTTTGTTTCCCCTTTCTGAAACATGTTGATTTTTACAAAGCTAATCGTTCTGAAAAGCATGCTGCTGATTAACCAGCTGTCCAGTGCATTGTGATTGGCTGAATACCTTAAGTGTGTGATCATTTTTTAAAATGTTTTTTTTTTACTGTCTTTTTTAGTTACGGACCCACAGCAAGTAGTGAAGCGGTACATACAAAACTGTCTTGGAGATATTTCGCAGAGGCAGTGGCGGTTCTAGACTACTGTAACTGGGGGGGCCAGGCAGGGGCCACTTATGCTTTTAGGGGGCATGCTAACATTTGTTATGATTATTTTTCAGTCATTTTTAACTTTTTCATTAATGTTTTCTCTAGAAGCAAACTAATAAGCTAATAAAAGAAGTTCAGTTCAAATTAATGTTCCATTAATGTCATTTATTTGACATCACATTGTTTATAGTCAAAATAACAAGGACAACAATAATAGCATTTAGGCAACTTTCTGCATCTTAAAGGTGCCATAGAATGGAAAACTGAAATTACCTTGGCATAGTTAAATAATAACAGTTCAGTACATGGACATGACATACCATGAGTCTCAAACACCACCATTTCCTCCTTCTTAAATCTAGTGTTTGCAAAAGACCACCGAAAAATAGGTCAATTCCAACATAACACCGACTGTTACGAAACTTTCCCGAGATCGTTAATAGTTACGCCTCTAACATTTGCATCGCCCAATCATCGGTAACGTCAGCACCTCAGTTAAACAAGGCAAGCCACTGAAGGGACACGGTTAGCTTAAAGCTAGCGCTAGCCTGTTACATTGCAATACATAGGATTTCACTTACCACATAAACAGACGGATTACTGTGCGGATGATGGTGAATGATTTACAGATCTTGAGAATCACTGACGAGCAGCTCAACTTGTGTGGTGAGCATGACCAATATCCCAGACGATCTTTTGGTCCATGCGGTTGATGAATGAACAGTAGTATGCCTCCCATCTAATTAATTGCAATACATACGCTTTGTGCTACTTTTAATTTGAAAAAAGTCTGGATTATTGGATTTGAATATATCAATTAAATGGGCAAAAACAACTGAAAGTATAAGGATTTACATATTACTTAAGTCCTTTTGACATTGCTCAGACTATCTATTACTCAGTCACTGACTTGCTGTTGTTATTTTACTGATATTTTTACACAAACAGAGAGTTTTTGCAAGGTTGTATTTGGGTACTTTTAATAACGTTTTTAAAACGTCTTATTCCAACGTGCATATTACGTTATTTTAACACCTGAATAGAACGTCCCCGAAAGTTGCAGTTTGGTCTGGTTTTATTTTCGTAGTAGACAAATGTGATATTTAAGTTTTTTTTTTTTTGAGTACTTAAAGAAAACGTACCAGGTTGGTTTTTTTACAACGTTTTTAAAACGTCTTATTCCAACATGCATATTACTTTATTTTAATACCTGAATAAAACGTCCCCAGAAAGTTGCAGTTTGGTCTGGTTTTATTTTCGTAGTAGACAAACGTGATATTTAAGTTTTTTTGACTACTTTAAGAAAACGTTCCAGGTTGGTATTGTTAGTTAAAAATTCATAAGGGGTGATTTTTATGCATATGTGAAACATTTTGGAATGTTGGGGATGGTGGAAAACAACAGGTGGTAAAGTGATGACCAGACTCCTCTATAAGAGGGCCTCTGGCCGTGTAAGGATGTGAAGGAAGCTTGGGGACTCTACGGCGCCTTAGGGTGACCTTTAGGGTCGCAGCAGGCCTGAAATATAGGCAGAGGATGCCTGGTAGGGATGATCTATAGAGATGTTTTCTGTCTTCTTTGCCTTTTGTGATATCACCAGCTGTTCTTAGTTTGTAACCTTGAGTGTGTACAAGAGGTATAAAAGCGGAGGCAAAGTCCTCCCTCCTGGTCGCACTCTGCGGAGAACCTGTGTTTCTGTATGACTGGTGACCTTCTTTGCAAAGAATAAACCTTTTATTAACTATTACTTAAGTTTGTCTTTATTACCGAGGTCTCTAGGGAAATTTCCACGACAGTATTTTTACAACTTTTTAAAAACGTTGTACTACAACATTACCTAATTGCAACCAAAATACAACATTGTGGAAAGTTGTAAAAACGTTTTGTGTTTGCTGGTATATTAATAGACATTCATATCTTTACCCATTTGTCATGAGAGTTAAATGCAGGACTAAGAGTGACAAAAAAAAGATAATAAATTATTTTTTATTTTATTCATTTATACAATTCAGGACTTCAAACATAACAATGGAAATAAGTTAATGACATTCAAACTTTACCAATTTGTCACGAGAGTTTTATTATTTTAGTTTTATTAGCTGATCTCATGAAAAATATGACTATTTTATGAGGTAGAGATTCTGTCAGTGAAGTTTTGTTCCTTCTTTCATTTCTCAAACATGCTCTGCTTTCTATGTGGACGTCATTGACGTAGACATACATTGTCCTGTTAAGGAAACAAAATCAGGTTTAATGAGTTAGAAGGAGGGAAAATAGATTCTTCTATTGTTTTCAAATAAGGGGTCTATGGATTGAAAGTGTGTGATACTCATCACAAATTAAATTATGTACTATATGTAATACAAAAAATTTCAAATACGAGTTTAGTTAAAGTAAAACTGAGAAACTGAAGTGACAAACCTTTGGTCTCCTGGGGCCGGATTCACGAATATCTTCTTAAGAAATAAATTAAGAAATTTCTTAAGATAAATTCTAAGAAGTTCGTAAGAATGTTCTTAAGTGCAATTCTTGAAAAAATCTTAAGAAATTCTCAAATATGTTCTTAAGAACATCTTTATTTCTTTCTTAAGAAAAAATACATCTATCTGAGAGAATACATGGCTGAAGACGCATTTATAAACACTTCAACGTCTTTTTTGCGGTATCTGCAGATTATAATCATAAGCACCCACATTTTCGTCACGACCTTGACTGGCGCTCGGCTTCATGTTTTTAATGCGCCGTGTTTTTGAACCGTTACTTTTAAAGAGTCTGTCTTAAGCTTCGGCGATCAGTTTTATTCATTTTTGTGTTGTTTTTGTTCCCTCGTCCGAATAAACGTTATGTGTGTGCGCTGCTGCAGCAAACGCGTCCTGCACATATGCGCTAAATACGGCCAAAGATTATGGCGTATTTATAGGCCAAGTAAATAAAAAAATGTTTAATTAAATATCCCTATCTGACTCGATTTTGTAGAGTTGCTACTAAGTTTTGATGTCGGCAAAAAGTAGGGTCATTCATAGGCTAATCATGACCGATCATTGTTTACATTATCAGTCATTGCTTTCACTTCAGCGAACTCGTGCTCATCTCTAATAGTCCAAATATGTATTATATGTAGCTAGTAGTGTTGCAATGCTTTAATATAACAGTCAATTTGAAATAACCCAATAAATTAATTAAATAATTCTAACTATTTGGGATTTAAGACAAGTCTCGGGCTATCCTAACTTTAAGAAGTTATTTACGATGGTTTTTAAGAAGATTCTTTTCAAGAATTAGAATTTTCCTCATTTTTGTCTTAAGAACAATCTTATGTAAATAGATAAGAATATTCTTAAGATGATTTTTTTGGGAATACAAAATATTCTTAACTTTTTTCTTATTTTAAAAAATAAGAAGAAAATGGCAGTTAAGAAGAAATTTCTTCTTAAGAATGTTTATTGAATCTGGCCCCTGCTCTTTAAGCATTGCTTCTGCTCAAGGTGTGCTGATGTAGCAGGTGTTGATTTATAATTTGTGTTTTTATTAATTCACTCAAAATCCTTACGTGCTCTGTTGTAGTTAATATGTTTATCTATATATGTGGGAAAAGAAAAGCAGAAAAAGTATTTTATTTTTCGACGAGTTCCACCAGCGTTGACGCGGTGATGTCATTGGCGCGCCACCCTAGTGATGGGAAGTTCGGATCATTTTACCGACTCGGATCTTTGAGTCTCGTTCAGCAAAATGAACGACTCTTTTTTCGAGTCATTTCGTTCCTTTTACCAAAATATAATTAAAAAGCTACGTGTTACTTCCATAACATATGTACTGCTTATACAAACGTTCATCACACTACAAACAAGACAAAAATATAATGCTATTAGAAACAGAACAGAATAATTCATTGTTTACCTGGGTCTTCAGTCTATGATTAGCTCCCTCACCTCTATCTGTCCGGGTTGAGTCGTTCGTTCATCACGTGACAGCCCCATTACCTTAACCTATGCTGCCTGAGCCGGAAAGAGAATTGATTAGTTAATTTCTCGAGTCTTCGGGTTTGAGTCGTTCGTTCATTACGTGACAGCCCCATAACCTTAACCTATGCTGCTGGAGCTGGAAACAGAATTGATTAGTTCATCTCTCGAATCTTCGGATTTGAATCGTTCGTTCATCACGTGACAGCCCCATAACCTTAACCTATGCTGCTGGAGCAGGAAACAGAATTGATTAGTTCATCTCTCGAATCTTCGGGTTTGAATCGTTCGTTCATCACGTGACAGCCCCATACGCTTAACCTATGCTGCCTGAGCCGGAAACAGAATTGATTAGTTCATCTCTCGAATCTTCGGGTTTGAGTCGTTCGTTCATCACGTGACAGCCCCATACGCTTTACCTATTCTGCCTGAGCCGGAAACAGAATTGATTAGTTCATCTCTCGAATCTTCGGGTTTGAGTTGTTCGTTCATCACGTGACAGCCCCATACGCTTTACCTATGCTGCCTGAGCCGGAAGCAGAATTGATTAGTTCATTTCTTGAATCTTCGGGTTTGAGTCGTTCGTTCATCACGTGACAGCCCTATAAGCTTTACCTTTGCTGCCTGAGCCGGAAGCAGAATTGATTAGTTCATTTCTTGAATCTTCGGGTTTGAGTCGTTCGTTCATCACGTGACAGCCCCATAAGCTTAACCTATGCAGTCTGAGCCGGAAACAGAATTGATTAGTTCATCTCTCGAGTCTTCGGGTTTGAGTCGTTCGTTCATTACGTGACAGCCCCATACGCTTAACCTATGCTGCCTGAGCCGGAAACAGAATTGATTAGTTCATCTCTCGAGTCTTCGGGTTTGAGTCGTTCGTTCATCACGTGACAGCCCCATAACCTTAACCTATGCTGCCTGAGCCGGAAACAGAATTGATTAGTTCATCTCTCGAGTCATCGGGTTTGAGTCATTCGTTCATCACGTGACAGCCCCATAACCTTAACCTATGCTGCCTGAGCCGGAAACAGAATTGATTAGTTCATCTCTCGAATCTTCGGGTTTGAGTCGTTCGTTCATCACGTGACAGCCCCATAACCTTAACCTATGCTGCCTGAGCCGGAAACAGAATTGATTAGTTCATCTCTCGAATCTTCGGGTTTGAGTCGTTCGTTCATCACGTGACAGCCCCATAACCTTAACCTATGCAGCCTGAGCCGGAAACAGAATTGATTAGTTCATCTCTCGAGTCTTCGGGTTTGAGTCGTTCGTTCATCACGTGACAGCCCCATAACCTTAACCTATGCTGCCTGAGCCGGAAACAGAATTGATTAGTTCATCTCTCGAATCTTCGGGTTTGAGTCGTTCGTTCATCACGTGACAGCCCCATACGCTTAACCTATGCTGCCTGAGCCGGAAACAGAATTGATTAGTTCATCTCTCGAATCTTTGGGTTTGAGTCGTTCGTTCATCACGTGACAGCCCCATAAGCTTAACCTATGCTGCCTGAGCCGGAAACAGAATTGATTAGTTCATCTCTCGAGTCTTCGGGTTTGAGTCGTTCGTTCTTTACGTGACAGCCCCATAACCTTAACCTATGCTGCCTGAGCCGGAAACAGAATTGATTAGTTCATCTCTCGAGTCTTCGGGTTTGAGTTGTTCGTTCATCACGTGACAGCCCCATAACCTTAACCTATGCTGCCTGAGCCGGAAACAGAATTGATTAGTTCATCTCTCGAGTCTTCGGGTTTGAGTCGTTCGTTCTTTACGTGACAGCCCCATAACCTTAACCTATGCTGCCTGAGCCGGAAACAGAATTGATTAGTTCATCTCTCGAATCTTTGGGTTTGAGTCGTTCGTTCATCACGTGACAGCCCCATAACCTTAACCTATGCTGCCTGAGCTGGAAACAGAATTGATTAGTTCATCTCTCGAATCTTCGGGTTTGAGTCGTTCGTTCATCACGTGACAGCCCCATACGCTTAACCTATGCTGCCTGAGCCGGAAACAGAATTGATTAGTTCATCTCTCGAATCTTCGGGTTTGAGTCGTTCGTTCATCACGTGACAGCCCCATACGCTTAACCTATGCTGCCTGAGCCGGAAACAGAATTGATTAGTTCATCTCTCGAGTCATCGGGTTTGAGTAATTCGTTCATCACGTGACAGCCCCATACGCTTAACCTATGCTGCCTGAGCCGGAAACAGAATTGATTAGTTCATCTCTCGAATCTTCGGGTTTGAGTCGTTCGTTCATCACGTGACAGCCCCATACGCTTAACCTATGCTGCCTGAGCCAGAAACAGAATTGATTAGTTCATCTCTCGAATCTTCGGGTTTGAGTCGTTCGTTCATCACGTGACAGCCCCATACGCTTAACCTATGCTGCCTGAGCCAGAAACAGAATTGATTAGTTCATCTCTCGAGTCATCGGGTTTGAGTCATTCGTTCATCACGTGACAGCCCCATACGCTTAACCTATGCTGCCTGAGCCGGAAACAGAATTGATTAGTTCATCTCTCGAATCTTCGGGTTTGAGTCGTTCGTTCATCACGTGACAGCCCCATACGCTTAACCTATGCTGCCTGAGCCGGAAACAGAATTGATTAGTTCATCTCTCGAATCTTCGGGTTTGAGTCGTTCGTTCATCACGTGACAGCCCCATACGCTTTACCTATGCAGTCTGAGCCGGAAACAGAATTGATTAGTTCATCTCTCGAATCTTCGGGTTTGAGTTGTTCGTTCATCACGTGACAGCCCAATTCACTTTACCTATGCAGTCTGAGCCGGAAACAGAATTGATTAGTTCATCTCTCGAATCTTCGGGTTTGAGTTGTTCGTTCATCACGTGACAGCCCAATTCGCATTACCTATGCAGTCTGAGCCGGAAACAGAATTGATTAGTTCATTTCTTGAATCTTCGGGTTTGAGTCGTTCGTTCATCACGTGACAGCCCCATAAGCTTTACCTATGCTGCCTGAGCCGGAAACAAAATTGATTAGTTCATCTCTCGAATCTTCGGGTTTGAGTCGTTCGTTCATCACGTGACAGCCCTATACGCTTAACCTATGCTGCCTGAGCCGGAAACAGAATTGATTAGTTCATTTCTCGAGTCTTCTGGTTTGAATCATTCGTTCATAGTTGCACAATTGCGCATGTGCGACTGAACAAATCACTCCCTGAGACGACTCATGCTTCCCGAGTCACATTAAAGATTCGTTCAAAATGAACGAATCGTTCAAGAACGACCCATCACTACTGCCAATGTAGGTGGTAGAAGTGAGCAAGTAACTGATATGTGCAAATTAAATCCAATCACACTGATGTTAAAATGCTAACAGTGTCCTTTATTGTGCTTCAATCGAAAAACAGTGCACTTCCTGTGAGCTCTCCCTTCAATTTATGATACACAAATGTGAAGTTCTTACATTGTTGACAGAGCAAATTCATTGTCCATAGTCCATATTATTCCTTGCATGTTTATGCATTAAGCTCAGTCCAACACAATATAGCTAGTTGACACAGTAAAGTGTACCATGGACAAAAAACATTGCTTTAAAATGTGAATTAGATTTTCTATCATTGTAGGAGCCCTGTATAGGATTTTTATTGGAATCCTTTAGGATTGTTTTGACAAGGGAACATTTTGCAGATTCTGAAAGGGGGGCGTAAACTTTTGATCTCAACTGTAATTGTGGTTGTAGATAAACATCCCTGCTGAAAAAAACAGCATATGCTGGTGAGGTATGTTTTGGTGCTGAGATGCTGGTTTTAGCTGGTTTATGCTGGTCATGTCAAGGACCAGCATAAACCAGCAAAGGACCAGCATAAACCAGCTAAAGCCAGCATTCCAGCACCAAAAAATACCTAACCAGCATATGCTGTTTTTTCCAGCAGGGAAAGAGGTGTATGTTTGTAGATTAATTTACAATAGATTTGATTGTGGCTCAACTAATCACAATCAAGGACCGGAACTAACCATTCTAGATATTTAGTTTGGAACTCTGTCCATGCTGAGGGGATCTGTTAGACTTCTCTGTATTGTGAATCTTCATGTGCCTGCCAAGGCTTCCTTTTTGACTTAAACGGTTTCCACACTGTTTGCATGTGTAAGGCTTCTCTCCAGTGTGAACTCTCCTGTGAATGTAAAGGTAAACTTTACGAGTGAAACTCCTTCCACACTGTTGGCAGGTAAAAAGGTTTTCTGTAATGTGAACATTCTGGTGAACTTTAAGGTTTCCACTTTCACTGCAACTCTTTCCAGACTGAGGGGATCTGTAAGGCTTTTCTCTATTGTACATTTTCATGTGACTTTCAAGTTGTCCTTGTTGCCGGAAACTCTTTCCACACTGTTTGGCAGTATAAGGCTTCTCTCCAGTGTGAATTCTCATGTGTCTGTTAAGGCTTCCTTTTTCAGTGAAACTCTTTCTACACTGATTGCATGAGTAAGGCTTCTTTCCAGTGTGAATTTGTATGTGTCTGTTAAGGCATCCTTTACGAGAGAAAACCTTTCCACACAGGCTGCATATATAAGGCTTCTCTCCAGTGTGAAATCTCATGTGTCTAGTAAGGCTTCCTTTTTCAGTGAAACTTTTTCTACACTGGTTGCATGAGTAAGGCTTCTCTCCAGTGTGAATTTGTATGTGTCTGTTAAGGCATCCTTTACGAGTGAAACTTTTTCCACATTGTTCGCATGTATAAGGCTTCTCTCCAGTATGAATTTTCATGTGCCTTTTAAGGTGTCTTTGTTGGAAACTCTTTCCACACTGACAGCAAGTGAAAATACTTCTAGTTCCAATCTTTTGAGCTCTTTTCTGTTTAAAGGTATTTTCAGACTGTAAGGAACAAAAAGATTTTTCTCCAGATATGAAATCATGATCTTTCTCTTCAGTTTCATTCAGTACTTCTCTCTCCTCTTTCAGCGCTGTTAGATCTAAGGTGGAAAAACAAAGAGATAAAAGTTAACCCCAGTTTAATGGCACAAAGCAATGTAGCAACATCAAAACATGTAGATATGTAATGCGTGTATGCTAGATCATATATATATATATATATATATATATATATATATATATATAGTTGTCTGTTCCATCTGTCATGAGCACGAGTTTGGCATCAGTCACGTCACATGTGCACGCGCTCTGGCGTAGAATACGCAAACGCCGGAAGCGATCTGTCACATGAATGCGACACTCATTGTTTACACAGTGCACAGAGATTGTGGGTATAGCGGCTATTCAAAATGGTAATTACTTGCGCGTATCCTGATTGTTTAAAACGATTTAAAGCTAAAAGATTACGTTTCCTTGCGCAAACTCATCCGGGACTTTTCACTGATTTCCCCTTACGGCGTTTGCGTATTCTACGCCAGAAGCTCGTGCACATGTGACGTGACTGATGCCAAACTCGTGCTCATGACAGATGGACGTGGCTGTGTATCAAAGGTAAAAAATGATATAAAAACTGTTCAGTTTCTCGCAAAAAACGATCGTTTCGTGTCTTAGGACATCAATGTATCGTCACGAGCCGCAGGGTGTAATTTGGATTTGTCTGTTCATGTTTTTGTTTACTTTTAAAGGTTTGGTGCCCATCCACGTCCATGATAAGGCTGCAGACTGCACCGGTTTTCATTAAAAATCTTTGTTTTTGTTTTTCTGAGGAAACAAAGTCACCTACATCTTGAATGCATTGGGTGTAAGCAGATAAACATCAAATTTTCATTTTTGTATGAACTATCCCTTTAATACAAAAAAATAAGGGATGCATACTGCTGCGGTGGGGGGGGGGGGATTGGTGTACGTGGGCAAAACTGCATAAGACTCGGGGTTACCTGGAAAACGATATCTGCATCTTTTTAGACTTGCCAGACTCTACTTAAAAGACCTGCCCTCCAAACTGGACAGTTAAAAAGACCAATCCTATTGCTACACTTAATGGCAATATTGCACTGGTCTGTTGGACTTGGTTGAACAAAAATAAACAATGTTTTGTTGCTTAAGCTTGTGTATTCAGTAGGGATGTAACGGTATCAAAACTTCACGGTACGGTATTTATTGAATCATTTACAGGAAAAACAAAACTAACGAAGAGACTCGAAAAAAGTGCCAAAAGTGTTTATTAAACAGTTTACATGAACACTGAACATATCAATGGCATACAAATTAGCCATCTATCTGTAAACTTTGAAACAGGAACTTACATTTTTAAATTTTAATATCCAAAAAATAATAAACCATGTAAAAAAATTAAGTTGCATTTTAGTATTCTTGAAAACTCAGAAAAAATAAAAATAGCAACCTACTTATTGCAGCTGGCCCATGTGCTGAATAAGTATTTGAGAACACTCACCTCATTCACTCACACACACTCACTTATTCAGACAGAACTTCCCAGACAGAAAACCCGCTTTTACGCCTGTTTCACACATACTCCGTATACAGTGCGTATGCAGTTTGTGTGTTACGTATGCCGTGCACTTTTCCTAGTTTTAAACTTAGCCAAAAAGCCACGAGTTGATTGTAAAACACAGTAGACTTCATTTATATGCATTTATGGTGTAATTACCACATTTCCGTCTCAATACATGTTCATTTTACAGCTAACAATGCGCTGTCACTTTAATTCTGGGCTGCAGGACAGCAAAAAATAGACTCTGTGCTGAAACAATCGCTGCACTGCTATGCTACAAAGGCACCGCTTTTGGGACGCTCTGCCAGACAGCAAACGCGTACAGTGTGAAACGCTCTAATCCGTTAACATGGGTGGGGGAAAATGGGGAAAAATACGCAACCCATACGCACTGCAGACGGAGTATGTGTGAAACAGGCATTAGTTTCGACCATTTCCATCTCTTTTCCTTCGCCGCTGCTAACAGCACCTTCCATTTACGCATTAATGGATCTGTAACGAAAACAGACCGCAAAGGGTGATGGCCACGCCTGGGCTGATGGGAATTGTAGTTCCCGCAACCTCCCGTTCGCTCCATTCGCCTGAGCAAACTTTTCTCAGAAGACCTATCGTTTTATTGAGTCATGCGACCACGGTAGTATTGAAAAAATTTGCTATTGCGGTACGACGGCATTTACAATACCGTTACATCCCTAGTATTCAGTCATTATTCAATGGTATACTAAAAATCCATATGAAAAAACTTACTTCTCTCTGTTCTCAGGTCAAATATTTATATGCGATTAATTTCGATTAATTAATTAGAGTACCCGGCCTTTCTGGAGTCACTGGGAGGGGTGCTGGAAAGCTCTCCGAGATTCGGACAGTTGTTCTGCTGGGGGACTTCAACGCCCACGTGGGCAATTCTAGTGATACCTGGAGGGGTGTGATTGGGAGGAACGGTCCCCCTGACCTGAACCCGAGTGGTGTTCAGTTGTTGGACTTCTGTGCTAGTCACAGTTTGTCCATAACGAACACCATGTTTGAGCATAAGGGTGTCCATCAGTACACGTGGTACCAGGACACCCTGGGGCGGAGGTCGATGATTGACTTTGTGGTTGTCTCATCTGACCTCCGGCCATATGTCTTGGACACTCGAGTGAAGAGAGGGGCGGAGCTGTCAACTGATCACCACCTGGTGGTGAGTTGGATCCGTTGGTGGGGGAGGAAGCTGGACAGACTCGGCAGGCCCAAACGTACTGTGAGGGTCTGTTGGGAAAGCTTGGCAGAGCCCCCTGTCAGAGAGGTCTTCAACTCCCATCTCCGGCAGAGCTTTAACCAGATTCCGAGAGAGGCTGGAGACATTGAGTCTGAGTGGACTATGTTCTCCGCCTCCATTGTCAATGCGGCTGTTCGGAGCTGTGGCCGTAGGGTCTCTGGTGCCTCTCGTGGTGGCAACCCCCGAACCCGGTGGTGGACATCGGAAGTAAGGGATGCCGTCAGGCTGAAGAAGGAGTCCTATCGAGCCTGGTTGGCTCGTGGGACTCCTGAAGCAGCTGAGGGGTACCGGTGGGCCAAGCGGACGGCAGCCCGGATGGTTGTGGAGGCAAAAACTCGGGTCTGGGAGGAGTTCGGTGAGGCCATGGAGAAGGACTATCGGTCGGCCTCGAAGAGATTCTGGCAAACCATCCGGCGCCTCAGGAGGGGGAAGCAGTGCCCTGCCAACACTGTGTACAGTGGGGGTGGGAATCTGCTGACTTCAACTGGGGATATTGTCGGGCGGTGGAAGGAATACTTCGAGAATCTCCTCAATCCCACCAACACGTCTTCCATTGAGGAAGCAGAGGCCGGGGGTTCAGAGGCGGACTCGACCATTTCCCAGGCTGAAGTCGCCGAGGTAGTTGAGAAGCTGCCCGGTGGCAAGGCCCCGGGGGTGGATGAGATCCGCCCTGAATACCTAAAGTCTCTGGATGTTGTAGGGCTGTCTTGGTTGACACGCCTTTGCAACATCGCGTGGAGGCTGGGGACAGTGCCTCTGGACTGGCAGACCGGGGTGGTGGTCCCTCTTTTTAAGAAGGGGGACCGGAGAGTGTGTTCCAACTATAGGGGGATCACACTTCTCAGCCTCCCCGGGAAGGTCTACGCCAGGGTACTGGAGAGGAGAATTCGTCCGATTGTCGAACCTCGAATCCAAGAGGAACAATGCGGTTTTCGTCCTGGTCGTGGAACAATGGACCAGCTCTATACCCTGTTCAGGGTGCTGGAGGGTTCATGGGAGTTTGCTCAACCAGTCCACATGTGTTTTGTGGATCTGGAGAAGGCATTCGACCGTGTCCCTCGCGGTGTCCTGTGGGGGGTGCTCTGGGAGTATGGGGTCCGGGGTCCTTTGCTAAGGGCTGTCCGGTCCCTGTATGACCGGAGCAGGAGTTTGGTTCGTATTGCTGGCAGTAAGTTGGACCTGTTCCCGGTGCGTGTTGGACTCCGGCAGGGCTGCCCTTTGTCACCGGTCCTGTTCATTATTTTTATGGACAGGATTTCTAGGCGCAGCCAGGGGCTGGAGGGGGTCTGGTTTGGGGACCACAGGATCTCATCTTTGCTTTTTGCGGATGATGTTGTCCTGTTGGCTTCCTCAAGCCAGGACCTACAGCAGGCACTGGGGCGGTTTGCAGCCCAGTGTGAAGCGGCTGGGATGAGAATCAGCACCTCTAAGTCCGAGGCCATGGTTCTCAGTCGGAAAAGGGTGGCTTGTCCTCTTCAGGTTGGTGGGGAGTCTCTGCCCCAGGTGGAGGAGTTTAAGTATCTGGGGGTCTTGTTCATGAGTGAGGGAAGGATGGAGCGGGAGATTGACAGACGGATCGGTGCAGCTTCCGCAGTAATGCGGTCGATGTACCGGTCTGTCGTGGTGAAGAAAGAGCTGAGCTGTAAGGCGAAGCTCTCGATTTACCGGTCGATCTACGTTCCTACTCTCACCTATGGTCATTAGCTTTGGATCATGACCGAAAGGATAAGATCCCGGATACAGGCGGTCGAAATGAGTTTCCTCCGTAGGGTGGCTGGGCGCTCCCTTAGAGATAGGGTGAGGAGCTCAGTCACTCGGGGGGAGCTCGGAGTAGACCCGCTGCTCCTTCACATCGAGAGAGGCCAGCTGAGGTGGCTCGGGCATCTGTTCCGGATGCCTCCTGGACGCCTCCCTGGGGAGGTGTTCCGGGCATGTCCCACCGGGAGGAGGCCCCGGGGAAGACCCAGGACACGCTGGAGGGACTATGTCTCTCGGCTGGCCTGGGAACGCCTCGGCGTTCCACCGGAAGAGCTGGAGGAAGTGTCTGGGGAGAGGGAAGTCTGGGTGTCTCTGCTTAGACTGCTGCCCCCGCGACCCGGTTCCGGATAAGCGGAGGAAAATGGATGGATGGAATAATTAATTACAAAGCCTCTAATTAATTAGACTATTTTTTAATCGAGTCCCGGCCCTAGTAAAATTATTATTACACCTCCGGAAACACAATATAAAAAATACTTTCAAAGAAAACAGGAAATTTTTTCACACCAATTCAAAGTGAAAAAGTGAAAGTGAAGTGACATGTGCCAACTGCCAAGTATGGTGAATTGTGCTCTGTGTTGAATTCATCAAAGCACTCACACACACACACACACACACACACACACACACACACCAGGAGCATGCAGCCGGAGTACTGGGCAACTAATGCTGTTAAACTAAACTGGTCTGAGGAAGGCTAACCGTCAGGCTAAGCTGAATCTTGTAACACGGACCAATAGGAATGCACTGATTTTACTTACCACTGACTCTCTCATATACAATTATTTTGACTTTAGTATCAGTCCAAACATAAAAGTATATAGACATTCTTTCACAAATAATAAATGAAATAAATAAAACTTAGGCTGCAATCAACTGTATTTAATGTATTGTGCCTAAGATTTAATGACGTTGTTTTTAAAATATGAAAACAATTTAACAGGGTTGCTACTTGCACATTCAGTTGATCAGACGTTTCTAGCCATGCAGCCTTTCCCTCCGGGTTAACGGCAGCTGTACCATCTATCTCTAGTCTTTAAACTACTAAATTAAAAATGAAATAATAGAAAACAGCCAACATTTTAACTGATGACTCTAAATTAACATGTAGGTAATAGAGGATGGATACCCGATCTGAGCCAGACGGTACCCGACGGGCAGGGCCAGATTCGGACAGATATTTTGAAAGGATGCTCGGGTTTGGGTTGGGCTTCGACAAATCAGCGCGATCAGGCATTGAACATTTTAAAATTTTAAACTGCTTATAACGGCCCATTTTGCCCTGTGTGCGCTGATGCTCTCATCTGCACACAAAAAAAGTGCATGTGTCATTAGCATGTGAAAAAAATTTGATCTTAACTGTGTCGGGCTGGGATCAGGTTTGGACATAAATATCTTAATGCCTGTCGGGCTCAGATCGGGTTCGGTTACTGCTCTGTCGGACGGGGGCAGGGTTCGGACAGAAAAACGCAGGCCGATCCACACTCTAGTAGGTAACATTACAAGGTTTGCTTTGTGCAAAATAATAGGGCTGGGAAACGATTAATCGCGATTAATCGCATCCAAAATAAAAGTTTATGATTGCATACTGTATGTGTGTGTACTGTGTGTATATATAATGTATGTATAAATACACACACAAACATGTATATTAAAGAAAACTGAAAATAAAAATTAAATTAAAATAAATAAAATATTTATAATTCTATATATAATCTAAATTAAATACAAATATAACTATCCACACATATAAGTATTTTTTAAAGGCTTTACATGTATGTGTGTGTATTTATATATACATAATAAATATAGATGCTCGACAACAAGTCAAAGCTGAAAAAAGGAGGCCTCAGATTTCCTCTTTGCTGTGACAGTGCAACATGGCTCCAGTCTGGCCCTGTATAGCTTGGGGCATGGCCTTATGGTGGAAAGCCCTGAGTTCTCAACTATGGACTATGGGCTATGGACTATCTGTTTAATAAGGAGTATGGACATCTTTATTGAATAAGAAACAGCAAACTGATAATGTTTCAGTCTGTGGTATTTTAGTGTTTCTGCCTTTGATGGTAAGTTTTAATTTACTTCCATTTTGCAGATGCAGGTTGCATTTGTTATATGTTGTCAGTTTTACAGGCTATTTTCCTGCCATTTGCTTTATAAATTTAGAATTAACCGTTTCATGTATTAGGCCACTTTGTCATTCATTTTATCATATCCTGTATGTATATTGTATTTTAAGCTCTGTCCCCCATTTCACAAGGCTAGTCCCAAACTAGTCCCATTGCTTTGTCTCAGATGCACATCAGTAATGTGTTTTTCCCTTGGATTTTATAAATGCTGTTTAAATATCCTAATGCAACTAAGGTCTAGCCCTGATTTAAGCTAAGCCCTGTCCACAAAGTTTTTTTGTTGTTGTTTTTGTATTTTCTTGTTCAAATAGTGTGGGGCCAAAAATAAACATATTTGCATGTAAACTGAAGGATGTTGTTTACTTTGAGGCACTTATTGATTCAAAACCAAATTATTTACAGTCCTGCATGTTCTCTGATTGAACAAGTAAAAAGCATGATTGATTTAATAATGTTTTTATGTTAATTCAATGTTAAATAAGTGATTTAGGTTGAGTTGAAGAAATGTTGATTTAATGACCATCTTGATCAATTTTTCATCATCGAAATAACAGTATTTCAGGGTACAAAACTGACGAAAAAAAAAAAAAAAGACCAGGTTGCGTTTTCTGCCACACTGTTACATCCTAATATATTGACAGGGTATGTACATACCCATTAGACATTGTTTATAGACAGATTGAAATGTCTACTTAAAATAATGGAAAATATATTTTTGTTTATTAAATTCGTATATATTCAACGAGAGATACTGCACATTCTTTTCCTTCTGAGCTTACTAGGCCTAGGCGCAGCGGAGCCTATTCCTACAGTAATTCCTGGAATTTAACCCAGAAGAAGAACGCGATGCGGCTTGATTCAGCAAAATATTCATTTAATGTTATATAATCAACAATATAGTTAATATATAATCAGACTAAAGTATTAAGGGTGCCCACACATTAAAAAAAAATGTTAAAGCATAATATTTGTTTTTATCCACGAACAAAATAGGAAAAAGCTTACTCTCAAACATTATTATCCCTCCTATTGGATGAGTGCCTGTTTAACTTACTGTAAGTGTCTAACTTACTGTAAGGTTTGCTGAATTTCAGAAACATATATGTAGCCTACATAGGGTGATAAAATTGTATTGTATTAACATATGATTAAGGAAAAAAGTAAAAAAGTTTATATTAACTAAACATTTAAAGGCAAAGAACGATGAAAAAACTGCAGTGCACAACAGAACCATATTAATATAACAGATTTTACAAACAAACTAAACTACATATGCCTTTCCAAAACCTGAGCCTTAAGGTCCTTATGCAGGTAGCAGCCACGTACATAACGAACTACTGTTGTCTCAAAAATGCAAGAACTCTTTGTAGTACAGGGATTCCAAGTGAGCCTCTTTCCCCGCTAAGAGGGTTACATTGTTCGACAAGTTGCTGGAAGTGATTGTGCTCCAGTTGAAAATCTGTATTTGGCACGTGAACTCTTTCATGCCATTGAAAGAGAGACTGTGTCCGTGTTGCAGCTTGTGCTGACTGACTTGGACCTGCAGTTGAGGCAGGTAAGCTAGCTTGTCTAAAAATGTCCTGAATTGCTGTCAGTGATGAGTTCTGCAAATTCAGGCATCCTCGAACAAAAATTTGACGGGGTGTTTTCTGTCTCTCTGATCTAAGTCCGTGATTGTTCCACTGGGCAGCAAACATTTGCAGGTCTCTGTTGAGTCGTGGGATATAAACAAAATGCAAAGCCCAGATGTGCATTTCATTGTCTACACTGATGATGTTTTGTTCCTCAAGAAACGAAAACAGCTCAGTACGTATTTGATATTCCTCTCCAAAGGTCACCCCAAAGTCTCTCCACACGTTGATTGTGAGTGCTTCGTCCTCTTAAAGCACTGCCCCGTTCAAGTCCTCTGTATACCTCCATAAATGCACATACAAAGTTGTTCTCACCACCGTAGTCACATCTGACACGCGATGGAACGCCATACCTTTCAACAGCCTCCATGAACAGTTTCATGACTGTTGTACTTCGGTTGTTGGTTGATGCCTGCAGCATTGTGATCATGCGGCTGAATCCATCAATCCCACCATGAATTACGATTCTCCATCTGAAACAAGTATTAATGCAGTTATAAAATAGACACAGGCATAATGCAATACAACTGTGTCAGCATTAAAGGGTTGGTGCAGCCAAAAATGTAAACGTTCTTTAAAATATCTTAATCTATGTTTAGCAAAATAAAAAAACTCATACAGGGGTGCGTTTCCCGTACAACGATGTAACTCACTGGTTAACATCAATAGTATATGCACCGTTGTGAAAACGAACAAGCTAGTCACGACTGTTTCCCGAACAAGGTCGCATCTGGGCACTTCAAAACGACACTTTAAAGGGCGCACACATACTTACGTCATACTCTGGGGTTCCCTTTATGCACATGCACACTATTCATGGCACCTTAGAGGACAATTAATTATTTTTAACGGTGTTTATTTTAGTTTTTCCACCGCCTGCCATCAAATGCAACCCATTATTAAGGCAAAGCTGCCTAGTGGATGCATTGCTAATATTATATTTTCCACTCAATTCTGTCTTAAGATACCTTGTTTTACCATTTTAACGTAAACTTTTCTCATTAAAACGACATATTTATCTAGTTAAATGGATAACTTTTTGGTATCCCTGACGTAGACATTGTTCATTAGGATTTTGGACAAGCAACATACAAAGGACTCTAATAAGAAGCTTGTACAGTATTCTAATAGGAAATTCTATCATATTTTGGAATTATTCCTATAGGATTTTGATAGGAATAGTGTTAGGATTCTTCAAAATTCTTGAAGGATGCTTTGAAATAAAACAGGACCCCATTATAATCCTCTCCAAATTATACAGGATATTTGACTTGTCCTGTCCAGAATCTGATAGATATTATAATTTGAATCCTGTAGAGTGTAGAGGATTCCTTTACGAATTTTTGACAAGGGAATATTGAAATTGTTAAAAATAGGCTTGTAATAATATGTCATTGAAAGTACAGAATTTTCTAATTAAAGCACAATTTATCTGGTAATAACGACATGTGTCATAATAACGATATGTTATTTTTTTTTTTCTTCCAGAAGACATTTACATTATGTGAGCAAGCTAAGTTGGCACGAGTATTTGCACGCTGCGGGAGTTACTGCAGGAGGGATAATATAAATTTTGTTATATTATTGTGACAGTACATAAACTAAAGCAGACATTTATAATATTTCCTCTGTCATCACAATGCAAAGGACCGCGCCGGCGCCGCCGACTCTAAAAGTAGTGTTGCGCTTTATATGAGATATATTTTTGCAAGAAATATATGCCACAGCGAAACAGTATGAACATAAATAATTTCTGACTAATTTTAGACTGGGGTATGGAGTTAGAATTGTTGCATGATTCCAAATAAATACATTATGATCCACAAATAAATGTAAAGCGATTGACAAAAACCAAGCATATTCACAAATAAATAGAATGAGATACAGAAATAAATCTTAGAGTTACACAAACATGAATTATATTCACAAGTAAAAAAAATTAGAATTGCAAATAAAAAACATACTCAAAAATATTTTGTGAATCGCATACTGTGCATTTGTAGATCGCTGCGCATATTTGTGGATTGCTCTCTGTCAGGGGCGGAGTGGGGCACTAAAATCCACCAGGGATGCGTTTCCCATACAACGACGTAACTCGCTGATTAACCTCCATAGTACGATGCATTGTTGTGGAAACGAACTTGCTAGTTAAAGCTGTAGTCTACGATGTCGAGAAAGCCTGAATTTTTAAAAAACTCATCCTGCCCCTCCACATGCACACCCCTCCCCTCTGTGCTACCTGATCCCTCCCACCGAGAAACGACCTGAACAACGTCACTCAGTCAAGCAGGAGTAAACATGGAACAGAGATGTACCATGTGCGATGTCTTTGAATCCCGTCTTCATTGGAGTAGATGAAACTGGTCCTCTCTCATAGCTGAAAGAAGTGAACACACAAAGCCTTGAAGTAATGAACACTTACAATTATGACTGATTGACGTCATTTACTTTCACAACATTGCTTAGTCGCTTCAATCTAATGACCTCGCTAATGACACATCATATGTAAAGTTAACTTTCGACACTTGAACGTAGTTGCTTCATCAACAATGCAATGTCACCATTGTCCTAACAAAATAGCTCAGAGGCACACGTTTGAGTTCACGCACACGCAAGATAAGCAACACATGCAATGTTCTATCGGCTCGAACAGAAAACCGCTAACGTTAGGCCTACTGAAATAGTCAAGCACTTCAAGAAATGTAATTACTTTGACCCGTGATAGGCGATGCTGAACGGCTAACATTCCAATGCCGACCGGTAGCATGATCATGTTGTCAGACTGATAAAAAGCTATTTATGTAATACACCACACCATAAAAGTATAAATAAATGCTTACCTGCTCAACAAAAAGTCAGCCATGTCAGCGTCAGTTTTAAGTCCAAGGTTTCTCTGAAGCTTCCTCCAACGGGCAATGGTGGACCCTATATAGATTCGGCTTTGAGTCCGGCGTTCTTCGCATTTTTTTTAAATCTCTGCTCTTTCCTCATTTGACTTTATCTTTCTTCCAACCTTGACTGTTGGGGCGAGCAGGGGCCGCTTGCTGCTGTCTGTTTGTTGGTTTTTCTCCATTGCTGAGTTGATGCTGCCTAATTTCGCGCGAAATTTCATGTCGCAGGAGGGGGCGGGGTCAAGGTGGGGTGCGGTGGGTGGAGACGCGAGTGGAGCAGGGGATTGGATGAGAGCAGTTAACCAATGTAAGCTGTCCGGCCGGACATTGGTCAATTTCTCTGCGGGTACACCCAATAGAGTGAATGGATTTTTTTCATTCTTTTTTCTCTTCATATTATTAGGATTGTACTGTAGAACCATAACCAGCATCTAAACGAGGTTATTAATAATGAACAATCTTTGAAATTGAGCAATTCCAGCGTTATGGACGTGACATTCAAGGTCAAAACCTGAAATATAAATTCTCATAAATTTTATTCTTTACCAATACATTAAACCATCTTTTTATATTTTTCGAAACCCCTTAAAAAAAAAAAAGAGTCCAGACATCAGAAAACGTTCACTCTAAAACCCTGTTTTATATTTTAAATGAGAGAAGTACACATGCGTTACGGACGTGACAAAAAAAGACAAGAGTTTCTGGGAGACAACATATTTTGTAAAATTTCTGCGATTTACAGTGCACAAACCAGAAGTAACAATATCTGCCAAATTGACAAGAGTTGGTTATTTACAAAACCTAAAATATTAATTTTGTTTAAATTTTCACTGTTATGTTTCAGAGGAAAAATCGGCGTTACGGACGTGACATCTCTCCGTTACGGACGTGACCGTTCTGAAAGCGGAATTTATCCGACTATGAAAATGCGTATAAAATGCTTTAAAAACTTGAACAGAGACGTCTAATAGTAAGTAATAAACATTCGTTTAAGCCATTATTTAACTAATTATTGTATACAAAAAGGAGACATTTAACTTTTTTTTAAAAAAGAAAGAAAGAAAGAAAGAAAGAAACGCTTTGTATTATAAATTTACATTAAATCAGTTTAGAACTGATTTTAAGTTGTTTCATTATTTAAAAAAAAAATGCAAGTGATTGCGCAGTCGCCTCCCTGTCATATGCATATTAATATTCTGTGCAAACACTTGAATATGGGCCAAAAACGTACATTTGCGTATGTTAACACTGGAGGTGCCAAGACTGCCAAGACGGCGAATATAAGACGACAGGCGGCGAATGTTTGCTTGTGAATGCACTAGGCATGGGCCGGTATAAGATTCTGACGGTATGATAACCTTGGATAAAAATATCACGGTTTCACGGTATCACGGTATTGTAATTACTGCTTGTTACGGTCGGCGGCTTAAGCAGGATCTTGTTTGCCTTTTGTTGTCCCTCCCTTGTGTTCTTGGCGTTACGCTATCTCTACGAGCGTGTAGGTGCGCTCTCTCTCTCGCTCTCTTTCTTTCTTTTAGGTGGACGCACCTGTTTGTTGTTGCGAGGCTGATTAACAGTGGTTAAAAAGACGCCAACGAGGAGGAGAAGGACAGACGGATTCTTGTGGGCCAGCCAGCAAAACTTTGTCCTTTTGGTTATTTTGTGTTCTTACTTTTTCTTTGTAGTTGTCGTCCAGTATGTTATGTGTTATTTGGTAGCTAAATTCGTCACTGTCGTTCTGTTGAGTGAGTGAATAAATAGACTTGAATAGTAACATCGTTTCCTCATTCTTTTTATGTTACATAATCTCTCTTTTCGAGCCCTTTTAATGAGAGGTTGTAACATAAATTGGGGGCTTGTCCTGATGATTTGACTGCGTTATAGTGATTAAGTAGGTTAACGCTCCGGTTAGTTAGAGTAATCCAGCTGGCCGTGTTTAGCGCCGGACCTTCCATCGGATTACTGTTTATTGTTTTGAGTTTTTGTTTTAATTTGTTATTTTTGGAGGTACTCCGGGGAGGAGATTCTATCTCTTAACTGGTAACCCTCTGAAGACTAGGAAGGTTGTAGTTAGTTTTGTGGTTAGGAAGTTAGGACCGGGGTGTGCTTGCTTGATTCGTATGAACGCAGCAGTAAGTAATGGCAGCGTTTGATTTGAACGACTTTATTAAGCAACCAAGTGTTGAAAAACTGGACAACTGTAGAAAAGATGATTTGTTCATTATTGCTCAGCATTATGATATATTTGTTTCTAGAACACTACTTAAAAAGGACGTGAAAATGTGTTTGCTGGCTGGTCTTTTTGAAAAAGGGGTGTTACCTGACGCTGAAGTAGAGCAGGGGGAATCATCAGTTGCTATGGAGTCTCCAGTAGCTCCTGTCACTCCGCTAAATGTTCGTGAGGTAAGGTCATCATTGTCTATGCCAAAATTTGAGCCTTTATCACTGTCTACTGATGCATCACCGACGTCTCATGGTGATGCACGCTTGAAGGTGCGGTTAGCTCGACTGCAGTTGGAGGCCCAGGATAAAGCTCAAGCGCGAAGAGATGAGTTGCAGCATCAATTAGAAAAATATCGTATTGAAGCGGATACTAAAATTCGGCTGCGACAGTTGGAATTACAGGTAAAACAAGAGACAGGGGTAGACAATAGGCCATATGTAGATCCAAATGCTGGTAATGAAAATTCTATTTGTGTCCCAACTGATTCGGTTAATAATCCTGTGGTTGCGTCGACATCTGTATTGGGCGATCCTCCATCGGCAGCTTCGTTTAGTGTGGCAAAGAATATCGCCCTAGTGCCGCCCTTTCGAGAGAAAGAGGTAGAAGCATACTTTCAGGCTTTTGAGCGTATAGCTATGGCTTTAAAGTGGCCAAGCGAAGCCTGGTCGTTAATGCTGCAGTGTAAGCTCACGGGGAGAGCGCAGGAGGTGTGCGCTTCGTTAGCTTTGGAAGAGAGCGTTCAGTATGATGCAGTGAAAAATGCCATCCTCCGTGCGTACGAATTGGTGCCTGAGCATTATAGACAACGTTTTCGAATGACTAAAAAATCTGTTTCACAAACGTATGTTGAATTCGCTCGGGAAAAGAGTGTATTATTCGATAGGTGGAGTAAAGCATGTAAGGCTACCGATTATAATTCTCTGCGCGAATTGTTGCTGATCGAGGAGTTTAAAAACTGTGTTTCAGAACGTACCGCTCTCTATTTGAACGAACAGAAAGTAACTTCTGTGCAACAGGCAGCTATTTTGGCAGATGAATATGTCTTGATGCATAAAACCACGTTTGTTAGGCATCAGTCAGAATCAGGATTTTTGCAAAAAGAAAATGAAAGTTGCCAGTCTGATTTTAAAGTGAAATCTCCAGGGGTAAAAATCAGGCGTGAATGCAGTTATTGTCGTAAAATAGGGCACACTATTGCTGATTGTTATAGTCTTCAGAGAAAACAAAAACGACATGATGGGGTAGCTCAGTCGCGGGGAGTGGTTTTGCTTAAAACCGTTTCTTTTCCTACGTGCGCTGTTCCGGTTGATGATGCTGAAGACTGTTTCAAACCTTTCGTATTTGAGGGTTCCGTTTCCTTGACGGGTAAGGTTGAGGATCAGCGTATTGTGAAGATATTGCGTGACACAGGGGGATCGCAGTCCTTTATGCTATCAGATGCGTTACCTTTCTGTGCAGAGTCGGCATGTGGAACTAGTACTATTGTACAAGGGATTGAGATGAGTTTCGTGCCAGTTCCACTCCATCGAGTATGGCTCAACTCTGATTTAGTGTCAGGATGTTTTGATGTGGCAGTTCGTTCTTCTTTTCCTATAAAGGGCGTTGAGTTTATTATGGGAAATGATATCGCCGGTGGTAAGGTTATGCCAGTGTTACATGTTACTGATATACCACAGGTGGAGAGATACCCTGACCAGCTTGCACAGAAATTTCCTGATGTGTTTTCTGTTAGTGCAGTGTCAACGAGAGCACAAGTAAAGGCAGCTTGTCAGCAGGATGAGGTTGAGATAAGTGATACGGTGTTACGTGATGTTTTTGAAAAGGAAACGTTTCCTACTGACCAAATTAATGCATCTAATTCTAATCTTGAAACATTTGTAGCGCCAGAAATGGTTGCGTTTTTGCCCGTATCGCGTGAATCACTCATTGAAGCCCAAAATAATGATTGTACACTGGAAACGTGTCGTGCCAGTGTTGCGATGGCACATTCTGGTAAGCATCAATTCTTTTGGGACAATGATGTATTGATGCGTAAATGGAATGCACGTTCGTTGACTGAAGGCGACAGTGATTGGGGTACTGTAAATCAAATTGTCGTTCCTTCCAAATTTCGACCGCATATTTTGGCTGTTGCGCATGATCATCCCTGGGCGGGACACCTCGGTGTGACTAAGACGTATGATCGTATTCTTCAGCATTTCTTTTGGCCCGGTTTGAAAACGGAAGTTTCTAGATTTTGTAAGACATGTCATACGTGTCAGATGGCTGGTAAGCCCAATCAAGTTGTTTCGCCAGCTCCGCTTCACCCCATTCCAGCAGTTGGCGAGGCATTTGAACGGGTAATTGTGGACTGTGTTGGTCCCCTCCCACGTACTAAAACGGGGAATCAGTACCTCTTGACTATAATGTGCGTCACCACACGATTTCCAGAGGCGGTTCCATTGCGTAAGATTACGGCAGTTACAGTTACGAAGGCACTTGTCAAATTTTTCACTACCTTTGGACTTCCAAAGATCGTTCAGACCGATCAAGGCTCAAATTTCCTGTCAAAGGTTTTTCGAAAAACGATGAAAGCTTTGGGTATCTCTCACGTTGTTTCTAGCTCATACCACCCGGAATCCCAGGGGGCGCTGGAACGCTGGCATCAGACTTTGAAGTCCACTTTACGTAAATATTGTCTTGAAACTGAAAATGACTGGGATGATGGCGTCCCGATGGTGCTGTTTGCAGTTCGAGACGCGAGACAAGAGTCTCTTGGATTTAGTCCGGCTGAATTGGTTTTTGGCCATAATGTGCGGGGACCTTTAAAGGTTTTAAAAGATCAGTTTCTTTCACTAGGCGAAGCGCCAAAAACAAATGTTCTCGACTTCGTTACGCGATGCCGCGAACGGTTATATAGAGCCTGTGCTACTGCTAAAGATGCACTTTGCCGCTCGCAAGAGAAAATGAAGCGACGATATGATAAGCATGCCGTTGTGCGGAATTTTCTGCCGGGGGAAAAGGTCTTGGTATTGTTGCCCGTGCTGGGTGCTGCTCTTGCTGCACGTTTTTCGGGGCCTTATGTAGTTAAAAGCAAGGTGAGTGACACTGATTACATTATTTGTACTCCAGACCGTCGTAGGAAGACACGTTTATGCCATGTGAACATGTTGAAATCGTATTCGGAACGATCTAGCAACGCTGCTGTCACAATTAACGATCCTGAGGTGAAGGCATTGGAGAAGGTAGAACCTGTTTTGTCTGTGTTTAATGCGCAGTATAATGATGATGGATTGGAAGTGTTTTTATCACGCATGTATAACCATAACCAGCGCTTAATGCGTTGGGCCTTGATGGCCCAAAAATACAACTTGGAGATTAAGCACAAGAAGGGCAGTGACAATGTTGTTGCAGATGCGCTCTCACGCGGTTAATGTGTCGTAGTTGTACCTGTTGGACTTCTTGCGCGCTCTCCACTAAAAATTCACTAAACCTCACTAAACCTCACATTCTTTTTTTTTTAGGTGGGGGAGTGTTACGGTCGGCGGCTTAAGCAGGATCTTGTTTGCCTTTTGTTGTCCCTCCCTTGTGTTCTTGGCGTTACGCTATCTCTACGAGCGTGTAGGTGCGCTCTCTCTCTCGCTCTCTTTCTTTCTTTTAGGTGGACGCACCTGTTTGTTGTTGCGAGGCTGATTAACAGTGGTTAAAAAGACGCCAACGAGGAGGAGAAGGACAGACGGATTCTTGTGGGCCAGCCAGCAAAACTTTGTCCTTTTGGTTATTTTGTGTTCTTACTTTTTCTTTGTAGTTGTCGTCCAGTATGTTATGTGTTATTTGGTAGCTAAATTCGTCACTGTCGTTCTGTTGAGTGAGTGAATAAATAGACTTGAATAGTAACATCGTTTCCTCATTCTTTTTATGTTACATAATCTCTCTTTTCGAGCCCTTTTAATGAGAGGTTGTAACACTGCTCTACAATGTTATATTTAAATGTCTGGGTAAAAAAAAACATTTTTTTTTTTTTTACTGATCATAGTATATTTTATTTCAGGAAACATATAGAACATTTTGTAACATGGAACATCAGGCAAAATAATTAAAATAAATAATTGAATCTTCTTAATAAAATTTAATTTCAGTCACTTGTGTGAGCCTAAGCCTGCAGCTCAACAATAATAAACAAAATAAAATTTTCAAAAACAAATCCTTTTCCAAAAATATGACCATCAGTGACAGTTCCAAAAATAAACAAATACTCAAAGACAGGTGAGAGCCAGCGAGTTTTTTTTTTTAGTGCCGTGATTTTGAAAAGATGTTAAAGATGCACTGTGTAATATTTAAGATGATCTCTAGACACAGGTGCAATAACTATGTTTTCAGGGGTGCATAAAGACCTTAATGAACCATTATGTTTTTATTAACTTAGAATTATCAGCTTGTGGGAAAAAAAAACACTGACACAATGATGAACAAGTAACAGTAATATTTTTAATAATATAGTTTTATTGAATGATCAATAAATAATTCCTTAAATTACGTTTTAAAAGAAATCTCACTATTCGTTGCTGTCAAAAACGGCAAGATTTTAATCCTCTATCTGCATCCGTAGTTCTGTAAAGGGAGGGGTGAGAGGTGGACTGTTGCAATTCACAAATTCGCCGCTAGATGCTGCAAAAACCTACACACTGCGTGACCTTTAACGTGGCAGAAGGCTTAAAAGCAAAGACGTGATTTCACTTTAACTTAATTGTTGTACTAATGTTCAATCACAGAAATGTAAAGTTAGTACATAGTCTGCTATTCCCCACTCTGTGTTGTAGGGGTTCACCTCCATCGGCCATCCTGAACTTATATTACTGCTGAGTCTCACTGACTGTGGATCACGTGCACAATCACAGACATGCGCCTGCCAGCACTAATCGGTGGGGGAGGGGCTGCATTGTTTTCGCTGCAGGTACGCACACACACAACCTAGTAGAGTCCTGCGCTTTCACTTTGACGACACAGAAAATGCACATATTGTAGGAACGGTATAACTTTTTTTGTTTGCGGTTTTGAAACCGTGACTTTTTCAAACCGCGGTAAACCTTGAAACCGGTTATCATATTTTACTCTAATACAAATACAAATACTTTTCCCCCCTCAACAAATACGAATACAGATACAAATACCGACTGCTTTGCACACCCCTAATATATATATATATATATATATATATATTAGTACAAATATTTATAAAATGGGAAACTAGCCTAATCTTATTCGTAGTCTAGCATTTTGCATCTGCATAAAATAGTGAATTATTTTTGACATGCAATGATACAAAATAAAACCAAACAAGATTTGTAATGAAGAAAAGAATATTTAGACAAATATGAGTGCTGTAACCCCACAGCATATCTCTTGCGCAATCCGCAGCCTGCACGTTCAGAACACGCAAAATCTTACTTTCTGCATGAATGCGTCGCAGATGGCTACACAAATTATTTGAAATACATAATGTTTAAATAAGTTAATACTAAGAATGAAAATTATATTTCATTTCAAATAGTTTTGATGATTTTTTCCTTTAGTCCGCCTATTTCTGACCCGAACAGTAAGTCTATCTCCACAATGTTCTCATGGAGAATGTAATTTCTGAAATTTTAGAATGAATTAATTTCTAAAATGTTATGATAGAAAAAACCTCAAATAGGTCACAGTAGTATAGAAATACACAGGCTATCGGTCATCTACTTGTGTGCCAGTAAGCATATTAATTAATATGAAGCGTCCATAACGGTCACGTCCGTAACGCATTATTATGGCTGATAACAGCAAATAATTGAGATAGGCTGTTGATCATAATAAGCATGGCCATAAGTTGGCTTTGTACAGAAAGTTTCAAGTTAATTGCATTAGTAATTACTAAATGAAATAAACTTAATCTTTAAAACTTTACGGACGTGACACAGCGCTGAAAAGTCCTGACGCCATAAATCTAGCCCCTAAAAATCCAAAAATGTTCGCTGTTTAGATAAATGGAGTTTATTTACTTTACAGACAAGCCTCCATCTTTCTACAAAATGGTTACTGTGGACATAAATAAAAAAATAGGCAATCTTTTATCTCCCATTTGAAACCATGAAATACAGTCGAATGAAAATGTAATTTTGCAATAGGTGCACCGCTAATATGTGGTGGAAAACATAGTGATTTCCTTCAATTTTCTGTTAAAGCACGTTGATGCAGTAAAATACAGACCTAAATGCACAACTTAAACATTGTTTTGTTCTTTTTGTATAAATTTATTTTTTTCATAGTAAGGTTGACATTTGCGTGGAATTGCTCAATTGTAGACCATAGCTTTAATGTTATTTGAATTATCTCTCTCTTTATTTATGTATTTTATATATTTTGTTCTTCTTTCCCCTTTTCCAAATTTTTTTCCACCCTTTGAAAAACTACTTTACACAAGATATAGAGGTGTACAACTTAGACAATACAATCTTACATTTCACATAATTACATCTAAATTTATCCTGAATGTTTGTGTTTTGGCTTAATTTTTTCTTTTCTTTTTTATTGTAGACTTGTTTTATTTACAGCACTGTTTTCCTATTTTGTACTATCCTATATGTCTTATAAAATAACAAAAAAAAAAGATATTTTGGAACTAGAAGAATTCCGTGAAAAAGTATGATCTGTTCCTTTTGTATAGTCTCAGTGAGCTTTTATGAGGTTTTACACATGCGCAGTAAGGCCAATTTAACATTTTCTGACATTTCAGTGTGAATGAGCAAGTTTTGAAAAATGCTTGATAGAGAAAATTTTAAAACAAACACTTTTCAATTGTATGCAGATTGATTTAGATGTAGCCTTAGTGTCCTCTGGCTGTTTGATTTGCTTACCAAATACTTTAAATGAACAAATGTAGACAGCATGCAGTAGCCAATATGATTACTCACATTTCAAGGTTTGCTTTTGCACCAAATAAATAATTTTCTTACTTTTGCATAATTAGCCCAAAGTGCTAGAAATAAATGGTTTTAATATTAGAAGTGAATATTGGGTTTAATGTTACAGAAATATTATATATATATTGTTTAGGCTAATTCCATATTATTGTTAAAATCTTAATGTATGATGTCACTTGAAGGCAGTGTTAGTATTTGTCATGTGATCTCAACACTTCTGTCGAATGTCTCAATATTTCTACACCTGTGTGACATTATTCATATTCATTTCAGCTTTAAGAATGAAAACCAACCTGTTTGTTCCTCAGTATCTTCTTGTTTAACTCTGAATGCTTCTTCAATCTTCATGTCTTCACTCTCCTCTTTAATAAACGCCATCTTTATAATAGTGTCATGTAGATCTCAGTTGCTCCACAACTTTCTCTCTGTTTGAACACTTTGTCCTGTTTAAGATGCGAACAATTAACAGAAAGAAAATCAATGCAAACTAAATCTCTCTGGGTGCATCTCACACATCAGCTCCATAGTTTATGTAACGGGAAGAATGAGAGGAAGCAAGAATGCAGGATAACCAGTTTATTGAAGGTAAGCAAGATGAAACACGATGACAATAGTGGTGGTGAAGATCTCCCGGCTGAGTGGCACAGAGGCTAGATGGCAGGTGAGATGACGAGTGAGAAGTCCGTGGTGCAGGCGTGAATCCAGTGAACCCAAGACAACGACAATCCCACGACGAATTCCACACACGAAGACAAATCCAACACGTACATCCAACAACGGTGATCTAGGAGAACAATCTGACGGGGAAGAGGAGATCTGGGTGAGTATAAATAGCCGTGGGGAAATGCATGACACCTGGTGAAGGACTGATTGGCAGCTGCGCTGAATCAGAGAGACGCACAACGTAATGACGCACATACATACACACAGATGACGCGACATGAGGACACGGCAGATGTGAGAACCGTGACAGTACCCCCTCCCCTAGGAACGTCTCCTGACGTTCCCAGACTCCTGTACCTGTTGATTGAAATCATCAATAAGGGAGTGATCCAGAATGTCTCTGGCAGGTACCCAACTTCTCTCCTCCGGACCGTAACCTTCCCAGTCCACCAAGTACTGAAATCCGCGTCCCCTCCGCCTCGAGTCCAGAATACGATTGACCGAATAGGTTGGTTCCCCGTCTACGAGTCGCGGCGGTGGGGGAACCGGGACTGGCGGATTAATACGTGCAAAGAAAACGGGTTTAATTTTGGAAACATGAAACACGGGATGAATTCTCCTGTACACTGGAGGAAGTTTGAGGCGGACTGCCACCGGACTAATGATCTTGGTGACAGGAAACGGGCCAATAAATTTGGGAGCAAGTTTATTCGAAACGGAACGCAATGGAATATCCTTGGTAGAAAGCCACACTTTAGAACCGACGACGTATACGGGAGGCTTAGACCGGTGGCGATCGGCTTTAGCCTTGGTGCGCTCTCCCACTCGGACCAGAGTCTCACGGGCTCTGGTCCAAGTGCGATGACACCTCTGGACAAAGGCGTGGGCAGAGGGAACCGCGACTTCGGATTCCAGACTGGGAAAAATTGGTGGCTGGTACCCTATACTACATTCAAATGGAGATAGGCCCGTGGCAGATACTGGCAACGAATTGTGGGCGTACTCCACCATAGACAGCTGCTGGCTCCAGGAGGAAGGATTTCTAGCGACCATACATCGTAACGTTCTCTCCAAATCTTGGTTGGCTCTCTCAGTTTGTCCATTGCTTTGAGGATGGAACCCCGAAGAGAGACTAACAGTGGCCCCCAGAAGTTTACAAAACTCTCGCCAAAATTTGGACACAAATTGGGGTCCTCTGTCGGAGACCACGTCCGTCGGGAGGCCATGTAACCGAAAGACGTGGTCTACGACTGCCAACGCTGTCTCCTTGGCTGAAGGTAATTTGGGCAAGGGGATAAAATGAACCGCCTTCGAGAACCGGTCACCAAAATCGTTGTTTGACCAAATGTAAGGTGCGACTAACCCCTGGATGACACGCCACATTGGAAGAATGTCCCCACTGGATAACTTCAGACCGTAAGCACTCTGGTACAAATAAACGGTTCGGTGGGCAACCGGCCGGAGGCGTTACCCCATGTAAGGCTGTCTTAACCTTCGATTCGACCTCCCAGATGAGGGCAGAGACAATAAGTGTCTCAGGAAAAATACCCTCGGGAGTGGACGGGCGATCGGAGCGGTCAAAAATACGAGATAAGGAATCGGGTTTGGTGTTTTTAGAACCCGGGCGGTACGATAAGGTAAAATTGAAGCGTCCGAAAAAAAGTGCCCACCGAGCCTGCCTAGAGTTCAATCTTTTGGCAGTTCTGATGTATTCTAAATTTTTGTGATCAGTCCAAACAATGAAAGGTACCCCCGACCCTTCCAACCAGTGGCGCCATTCCTCCAATGCTAGCTTGACTGCCAACAGCTCTCTGTTACCAATATCATAATTAGATTCAGCTGGCGACATACGATGTGAGAAAAACGCGCAAGGATGCATCTTGTCGTCCGTGGGTGAACGCTGGGATAGCACCGCACCTACCCCCACCTCTGACGCATCGACCTCCACCACAAACTGACGTGATGGATCAGGGGTGACAAGGATGGGAGCCGAAACAAAGCGACTTTTAAGTTTGGCAAACGCAGCTTCTGCTGCGTCTGACCACCTGAACGTCGTTCTGGGGGAGGTCAAGGCGGTCAGAGGTGCGGCTAGTTGGCTGTAATTGCGAATAAAACGCCGGTAAAAATTGGCAAAACCCAGAAACCTCTGTAGGGCCTTACGGGAATCTGGGGTTGGCCAATCCACCACAGCTCTAACCTTCTCGGGATCCATGCGCATACCCTCGGCCGACACGATGTACCCTAGGAAAGGAACAGACTTTGCATGAAAATCGCATTTCTCCGCCTTGACAAAAAGCCCATTCTCTAACAGCCGCTGAAGCACTCGTCTGACGTGTTGAACGTGTTCCTGGAGAGAAGAAGAAAAAATCAATATGTCATCCAGGTAGACATAAATGAACTGATCTTCCATGTCTCTCAACACGTCATTGACGAGTGCCTGGAAGACCCCTGGGGAGTTGGACAAGCCGAAGGGCATGACCAAGTATTCAAAGTGCCCCCTGGGGGTGTTAAAGGCAGTCTTCCACTCATCTCCCCCCCTGATGCGGACCAAATGATAAGCATTTCTTAAATCCAATTTCGTGAAGACGGACGCTCCCTGCAACCTCTCAAAGGCTGAAGATATTAACGGCAAAGGATAAGTATTCTTTACCGTAATATTATTCAGCCCTCGGTAATCAATACAAGGTCGCAGAGATCCGTCCTTCTTCCCCACAAAAAAGAATCCCGCCCCCGCTGGAGAAGAGGAGGGTCGTATGAGCCCGGCTGCTAGAGAATCAGAAATGTATTTCTCCATAGCCTCTCTTTCAGGAACTGAAAGTGAATATAACTTGCCATTAGGCGGAGACGTACCTGGTAATAAGTCTATAGCACAGTCATAGGGACGGTGAGGAGGGAGAGAAGCAGCCCGAGACTTACTGAACACTTCCTTCAGGTCGAGGTACTCCGTGGGCACGTTACTCAGATCCGCCGCCTTCTCCTGAAACACAGAACTAGAAACAGATGAACAAGCAGACACAAGACAAGACTCATAACACTTAACGCTCCATTCAGCCACCGACTTCAGCTGCCAATCAATCCGGGGGTTGTGTTTAATGAGCCAGGGATGTCCAAGAACAACGGGAGCGTGAGGGGAGTCCAAAATGTAAAATGAAATACTCTCACGGTGGTTGCCAGACACCGTGAGAGTAACAGGATCAGTAATAGAGGTGATGGTGGGAAGGGAGTGGCCATTGAGAGCGTGGACGGCGATGGTTTCTGTGAGGGGATGAACAGGAACATGATTATGCAGTGCAAAAGAAAAATCCATGAAGTTACCCTCGGCTCCCGAGTCCAGAAGTGCAGTGCAGTGCAGGTCCTGTTGCTGCCATCTAAGCCTAACCGGGAGGAGCGTGGAGGTGTTGCTGGACGAGGACTTGGTAGCGGAGATCCCACCCGACAGTAGCCTCATACTTACTGCCGGGCTGGCCCTTTTACGGGGCAGCTAAAGGCGAAATGGCCAGCTGCTCCACAATAGAGGCAAAGGCCCTGGGACCTCCGCCTCTCCTTCTCCTCCCGAGAAAGCCGAGCTCGACCCACCTGCATGGGCTTGGGATCGTTGAATGGGCTGACCGCGTCGCTGCCGCTGGCTCGAGGTGGAAAGCCCTCCCCAGGGGGGAGCCGAGCGGATGTCCATCGTCGCTCGGCTCGGGAGAGTCGAGCATCTACCCGCAGAGCCAGGTCTATCAGGCCGTTGAGGTTGGCGGGTAGGTCCAGGGCGTAGATCTCCTTCTGAACGCGGTCAGCCAACCCATGCAGGAACATGTCCCACTGCGCTTCCTCGTTCCACTGACACTCCGCCGCCAGGGTTCGAAACTCGATGCTGTAATCAGAGACGGATCTCCCCCCCTGTCGGAGATCTGCCAGAGGCCGCGCGGTCGAAGACCCGTTTCATCTCGGCGGAGAGTGCTGTGAACGAGGCGCAACAAGGATCTTGGTTCTCCCACACCGCCGTTCCCCACAATGCCGCCCTCCCCGTCAACAGGGTGAGCGCGAACGCCACCTTGCTTTCCTCACTAGGAAATGTGCGGGGTTGTAACGTAAAGTGCATCGAACATCTAGTGAGGAAAGCTCGGCAGAAGTTCGGCTCACCTCCGTACAGTTCCGGTGGGGGAAGGCGGGGCTCCGGCTGATGTGACGCCCCAGATGGTCCGGATGGGGCGATCGGAGCAGGCGGGGCAGGCGGTGTGAGCGGCGCAGTGGGAAATTGCATCTGGCGCAGAGACTGGGTCAGCTCGGACACCTGTGCCACTAGGGTGTTGATGGCATTCCCTGAGATGGCGGTGTTCCTCTCTTGAATCTCCAGCCGGGAGATGCATTCGCGGAGTGCGTCCTCCGCGGTGCCCTGTGTGGTGCCTGCTGCTTCCATAGATGGTCAGATTGTTCTGTAACGGGAAGAATGAGAGGAAGCAAGAATGCAGGATAACCAGTTTATTGAAGGTAAGCAAGATGAAACACGATGACAATGGTGGTGGTGAAGATCTCCCGGCTGAGTGGCACAGAGGCTAGATGGCAGGTGAGATGACGAGTGAGAAGTCCGTGGTGCAGGCGTGAATCCAGTGAACCCAAGACAACGACAATCCCACGACGAATTCCACACACGAAGACAAATCCAACACGTACATCCAACAACGGTGATCTAGGAGAACAATCTGACGGGGAAGAGGAGATCTGGGTGAGTATAAATAGCCGTGGGGAAATGCATGACACCTGGTGAAGGACTGATTGGCAGCTGCGCTGAATCAGAGAGACGCACAACGTAATGACGCACATACATACACACAGATGACGCGACATGAGGACACGGCAGATGTGAGAACCGTGACAGTTTACTGGCAAGGGAAGCGGTCAGAGTGAGAGTTAACACTGAAATTTTACCAATAAATACTAACTGAACACAGGAAATAAAAGAACAGAAATTACAGGCAATTACAATTTACTTATAATTAAGATTAGGTATTTAGTGATAATATTGCGTTTAATTTATTACATTTAGAAACAGAAAATTGCTATTGTTTGTAGAAGTTCATTAGACATGAGTTTGTTGTTGTCGTTGTTGAGTTTGCAGTGTTTTGAGCAGCAGATGTCGTCAGTGAGCGCTGATTCGAGCGATTCAAAACATTCATCGATTCGAAAACGATTCATCATTTGTGAAGCAATTGATTCAGTTGAACTGGAGTTTTGAAAAGATCTGTGTTTATCATCTGATTCACTATAAACGGACCGAAATGACACACACCTCTTCTGTGACTCGTGTAACAAAATGATCAATTACCTTTACAACGTTGGTAAAAACTATAAAGTAGACTGACCGCGTTGTATCAATTTAATCACTTTAAATGATTAAAACAGGCCCGTAGCCAGGGGGGGTTCGGGTGGTTCGAACGAACCACCCCATACTGACAAAGGTCCATAATTTAAATACGTTTGTTTTTTTGTTTTTATAAACAAGTGTTCTTTTAAATAACAACGACATTTAAAGCCATGAAGAGTATTACATACCTTAATTAGTATAAAAGCCTTAATTATTAAAGATGTCATAAATTTGGGCAAGGAAAGACAAGAATCGCATTATGGATTAAATGCGCTAGTCATTTAAAGCCTGCCACTTGGACCGTTTATCCGCTCGGATCACAGTTCAAACAGCAGCGGAGCGCAAATTCACTAGAGTAGACGCGTTTACTAGAGTGCACTAAACAGCGCTGTGAGATCCACAGTGAAGCGCTTAAATTTAGTAAAGGACACAAATGACTTTGCGACTTAAACAGGCGAAACAGCGCTGACAAACAGGAGAAAAACACTGTGCGCGACGAGACAGTCAGAATCATTTTCCATGGATTTATTTTACACTAACTGCACCATGGTATTGTGGCAGAAATGCGGAATATTATATAATATTAATGTAAACATGTATTAACTGTAAAGAAGTAATGTAATCTAATTATAGTATCTATAGCATTTGTGCATTTATACTAAATGTATTTAGACCACTGTTCTTTATAAAAATACATATAAATTTTGTAGTTAATTTTTATACCATGGTGTTGAGGTGCTATAGGCCTATGTGTGTGTTTTTACTAGTCATCATGTATGCTACTAGCAAGGTTTTATTTTAATAACTCAAACAGTCAAATTTAAATTTCACTATACAAAAATGAGCTTGTTACAATTTTTACAGATGTTATTGTATTTGATGAACATTATCTGAGCTGTAAATCATGATAGAGGTTTAATATTTTACTAGACATTGCTTTATCCTGCTCATTCAATATTAATTCTATTTCTGTAGGTCTTTAAAAAAGGTAGTAAAAAACCTTCATTTTGATTTAAAAATCCTGCAAATACCATGTGGGCCTAAAATTCCTTTCTTGATATTTGTGTTTTGAAAAGGAGGACACTGCGTAGGGCCCAGAGGTTGAAAGGGGCCCAGAAAACTCAGTGCAGGGGTGTAGCATGGGTCAAGGAAGAACACAGTACTTTCTGACTAGAGGCAGTTCTGGACCCTTTTTAGATCGTCATCCACTTTTTTATTTTTGTTGTTTAATTTGCACAGTGAACATAGTTGTGAACTCTCAAAGTGCACCAAATTAATGAATTTAACTTTAAAACGTATAAAATTTTCTCCAGGGGACCATGCCCCCGGACCCCCCTAGAGGGCTACACATCCACCAAACTGTCTCACTACATCTTACATTACCATGATGTGAGCCCTCAACCACCACCATTACCCCTTGATATTTGGGCTCCGGACAAGTTTTTAATTTTAATTCTAAACATACATGATCTTGGTAAGCAGTTTGACCTCATTGTATATGTTTGGTGCATCAAAAATCATGATTATTAAGATACCAACAGACATGCTAATCCAGCACAAACGTGCATGAGAAGTCACCAAAATGAAGTAGGCTATTTGAACCTCATAATTAAATACAAAATGGGTGGGGAGTGGGGACTGAAAAAGGTCCACTTTTTGAAAAAAAGAACCCCCCCTTCTGCTAGGCTGGCTACGGGCCTATAAAACCACAAACCTTTCTTCAGCTCAAACAGACGCAGGAGCGTGGCGCAGGTCTGTGACGTCACAGCACCGGCTAAAAATAAAAGTCCTGTTCACATGGCGTTTCTCAATACCACCCATACGGAAGTCACATAGATTGAAATATATGTGCAATAAATACATTTCCATGTATTTAAATGCATTAAAACTTAATAGAAGAAAATAGTCCTTATACTTATATGTAAGTATATTTTTGAATATATGGCAAAAACATATTTAAATATTTGATTTTGGCCCCTTTTTAATATTTTTCACATATATGTAAATATATTTTGTTATAAATATTTAAAAATATTTATTTGCTTCATATGTAAATGTGCTCAAACATTAGTGTATGTAAATTTATTTTAGTTATAAATATTTAAATATATTTATTTCCTTAATATTTACATATATATTTCCTTTATATATAAATAATGTATGTAAATATATTAATGTGAAATATATGTTCATATATTAATTTCTTTATCTCTAAATATATTTTATTTAATATATTATACTAAATGTATATCAATTTCAAACATATAGACCACCAAACCAGTCATAAGGGGCAATTTTTTTAAATTGAAATGTATACATAATCTGAAAGCTGAATAAACAAGATTTCCATTGATATATGGTTCATTAGGACAAAATTTTGTCAAGATACAATTAAATATCTGGAATCTGAGGACTTAAAAAAATCAAGTTATTCAAATTAAGTTCTTAGCAATGCATATTACTAATAAAAAAATGAGCTTTTATATATTTGCGGTAGGAAATTTGCAAAATATTTTCATGGGACATCTTTACAGAATATCCCAGTGATTTTTAGCAAATAGGAGAATCAATAATTTTGACCCATACAATGTATTGTTGGCTATTGCTACAAATATACTGGTTTTGTTCTCCAGGGTCACACATATTCAAATGTATTCAAATAATACTCCTTTTTAGAATACCTTACATAAGGAAATTAACCTTAGCATGTTCTCAGAGAATATTAAAAACTAAAAAATTTCAATCTTGTGGACATTATATAAATTTGCTTGCAAATGAGAAATACATTCAGGAGGGAAATACCTTTCACACAAAATATGAATGGTTTTATTCATATTTACAGAAAATATTAATACAAAGTGAAAGTTTTTCTATAACAAAGTACACACACCCATACAAGAAATGCAAATTTTGAGACAGTTAATTTAATCATTTATTTTAACATAGGAAAAAAATTAACAGAGCTATATTTCTTTTTTCCTGTTCTGAAACCTCAGTTCTGCTAACTTAGAATTAATTGCCTGGCCCAACTGTCCAGAAGAGGCCTTTTCATGGTGTTTTTTGACAGCATCTGCAAAACAAAACAAGAAAAAAGATGAAAAAACATTTGGATTAGTAGACAGCATACTCAACAACCACTTTCAAGGCCCAGAAAGACAGTAAAGACATAATTAAAGTAGTCCATGTGACTCCAGTGATTTAACCTCAATTTTATGAAGTCATGTTACTTCTTTATTTGCACAAATTTTTTTTTTACCACTTTATTTGCAAAATATTAATTTCTACTAAAGCACAAAGATGCATGCATGTTCTGTTGAAGTCAGCCACTTTTGCTAATTGGACATTGCACTCCTATCTTCACAGAAATGTGCGATTGGTTGTAATTGCTCATCACTGCAAACTATGTGCAAAAGAAAAGACACAAAACAAACAAATAAACTGTAAATGTAATGCCGAGATCTTTATATTAAGCAAATCGTTTTAATAACATCATATTACGGACAGACTAGTTCGTTTGATCCCCTATCGTCATGTTCTATTTATTTACATCTTCTTATTTTTTTCTAACACAAATAAAATAAACGATCCATACTGCATTTATTAATATCGGAATCATTATTGAGAAAAATAATTGAAAGAAAAGATGCAGTGTTACTAAGCGATTTGGACACATTTTCCCAGCACAGGTGACAACTGTGTTCCAAAGATGAACTAAACCCACATAGCAAAATTGGTTTGGCCCAGTGATGGGCCACACAATCCACTTTCACTTGGCCCAAATACAGCAGTGAATTACGGTACATGACTGGACCAGGTCTGGATTCCAGACAAGGGCCACACATGGGCCATAACTGGCCCAAGTCTCAGCCAAGTAAATTAACTATAACTGGCCCTGAATTGGGCCAGATCAAAATGTAACATTTGAACCAAAACACAGCCTTAAGTAAACCATATCAACACCAGTGTTTAACCAGAATGCCCAAAACTGAGCCACACCTAAGCCTGATCTACAGGTGAACTAAACCTGGCAGCCAAAATATAGGCCATAAAAAGGCCATGAGAGATCAATATCTCTGCCACCTGTATGACCATAGCTGGCTCTATTCTGGTCCTATATGCTGGACCAGATGGGTTCCACATGTCAGCCATAACCTCCTAGATAAATAATCACAACAAAGACAGTATTCTTAACAAATGTTTAATCATGTTAACATCAAAGCATTGACACCTGACATTTTAAAGTTGTTCAAATGAAGTAAGTAGAAGTTCTGTGCCATGTTTTAGTTCATGAAGTTATATTTTAAATGTAACACTTGATCATCCATGTTTCTGATCATGAAGTTTCATGCTTTGTCTAAAGCTTGACTGTCCATGTTTCTGATTAGGAACAAAATTTACTTGACATACACTTGAACATCCATGTTTCTACTCATCGAGTTTCACTTCACATAACACTTGAGCGTCCAGGTTTATGGTCAGGAAGTAGCACTCTTCAAATGACTCTGAAACATTCATGATTCTGTTAATGAACAAGTTGCACTCTGAACAGAGCCTTGGAACATCCATTCCTAAAGTCTGTTAACTAGTCGTACTCTCCTCACACACTCTATTCTTCATCCTCTTTTCGGCCACCATCTCTGTCTGGGGCGAGATATAGCCATCTTTTAATGATGGCATGAATTAATTTTTCTTTGGCCTCAGATGTCAGACAGTTGCACCTCACAGCCGCTGAAAAACACAAGCACACATGGTGTATAATTAGCTTTTGCATCAGGTAACAGGTAACATGGCTATTGGATAAAATACAATATTACCACAAAAACTGAACCAATGACCTTTAGACAAACATTCTGTATTGTCTTTTACCATCTACCCATCTTCCAGTTAATTATCGTTTTTTACTTCCCCCAGCCCTTCATCGTTTAGATTGTCTGAAATAGCCCAAATTCTGACTGTCTACTATGGGTAAAAGATAATTTTACACATCTCAGGAACACACTACCACTTAGCTTAAAATGACTGTGTGAAATATGTATAGATTAATTCTACTTGGGATTTTGTTTATTTTTACTTCTTTTAACTTCAGTGTATGTTTTTGTTATGCAACCTTGAGCTTGTGTTGAGGTACTATATATATAAAACGTTCTCTCTCTCCTTCATTTTCTAAATCTCTTATAGAGTGCATTCATGCTTTAAGCATTTAAATAAAGAGAGATATAAAAAATTGTGATGACAATCTCCACAACAAAAAACATTTTTGAAAACTGGACAAAAAGACAAAAGGTACAAGACTGTGTACTTAAAGGCTTTAGAAATAACTGCAGTCCCATGAAGCACTATATAATCAAATTAAAAACAGCAGTGATAGTGTACTTTTTCCACAAAGAATTGAGGAAAAAAGTGGAATATACATAAAAGTGGAAAAGACGCAACACTTTTTTTGTACATTACTTGTCACATCCTGATGTCACATGTCTTTACAGAATTTTTATGTGTGTGTGTGTGTGTGTGTGTGTGTGTGTGTGTGTGTGTGTGTGTGTGTGTGTGTGTGTGTGTGTGTGTGTGTGTGTGTGTGTGTGTGTGTGTGTGTGTGAGCATGCACAGATTGCAAAAATCACTGGCAATGTGAATTAATCAAAATCAGATGATCCTGAGGCTAATCCCATGACACACTATCAGTGCATTCTGAAAAGGGCTAGACAATATACTCACAACTTTGGTAACTGGATGTTTGCTGGATGTCCCAGGTGTAGTGTGGCTCATGGAGCCTTGAAGGTTCAGAGTGCCCTGGATATCCCTACGTTTGTGGGGTGGTCTTCTGACCTCGACGTTGGCATGCCTTAAAAGGGCCTCAGTGCTTGATTTACAGCTCTCAGAGAGAACATGATGCCAGGCATACCTCCTGCAACATACAAAATATCTTAGTCCTTTAACAGCTGTAATAAAATGCACTGTAATTAAAAAAAGCTGACACTTCTTACTTGTTTTTGACTTGGTTCCTTAAATGCCTTCCATCTCATCATTAGGGATGTCAGGAACACTGTGGAAGAGCTTAGGGTCTAATTTGGCTTTCCAGGGTCTAATTTGTTGTGCTGTCTAGGAATATTTGGAGCATCAGGTATGGAATACATTCTGCTTAAAAGTACAAAATCTCTTGGTCATTTATCTGCTGTGATAAAATACATTATTATTTTAAAAAGCAGAAGCTTTTTACGCTTCTCTTAAATTTTGGTTAATGTAGGCGTTCTTCTGTCTCATTATTATCAGCATCATCATCATCTTCTCCGGGGAAAAGAATGTTCTTAGGTCTAACACATTTACCAATTCCAAGATATACTTTTATTTGTAAATGTGGTGCGAAACATTAATATAAACAAACAATCTAACCAAACCCCTACTTTCTTTTTCTTTGAAATTGGTGAGTTCCTTCCATCGGTCTGATCAATGTCTGTGTGATCAACAGCTAGAGGTAGTTTACGTCTAGCTTTCTTGTAGTCATCTGGAAAAGTAGCATAACAAAAAGAAGAAATTTAAAAAGTAAAACAGTGATTTTAAATATTACTATTAATTCTGGCCCTATGGGGCTATGAAGCAGACAAAATATCTATAACTATTCTTTTTAGAACATTTCATATATGCTGGATAAAATGTTAGTCATGTTGTAATTTAAAATGTGCACATTATTGATTATGTTTAAACATACAACAAATCAAATTACTTTTTGTTTGCATATTTTAAACATAAAACTTGAAATTATTTGGGTGTCATTCCAGGCACTTTTGAACATCAATGACAACTGGTTATTGTAATCATTTTGGTCACTATAAAGGTGATACCAATTTTTGCACAACAATTAATCTCTTGTAACATTTGGAGTGTATTGACAATGATTATTGATGCCCATTTATATATAGTTTAGTTTAATTTAAATAAATTACATTCAAGGTGAAGTAGAATAAAGAAACATGTATACCCCTTTCCAAGCATTTACTCAATTTCAACATGACATACACCACTAATGAAATTCCAAAACATTGGTACAACAAAAATGCATAATTTTATCTGTAATTTAATATATAACGTTACATTGGCTCCAACAACAAATACCATTACAATTAATTATAACCCTAATCATCTGTCAAAGACGATTAAATTTAAGTGACATAAGAAAAATACTGACTTTTTCAGGAGTAAAATTAGCGACATAGTTTATTGTATTTACAACACGTAGATTAAAACTGCGTTCACGTGCTGCTAAAACAAGGGCACTCGCGTGTAACGTCAATTAATTAATAAATCCGAAGCAAAATGTAAGAAGAATATAGTAAACTTGCAACGATACATATGCGTATGTTCGCACTTACCGCTTTGGTTTCAGAAGTCTGTGCAAGACTGCAGCGTCCGCCTGCTTTTTTGAAAAGACATATGGTTCCGGGAGTATTTGTATTCACTTTTCCTTATTGAAGATTTGTTAATTAAAGCGTTATAAGTCATAAATCATAACAACCAGCTACAACGTGAATCACAACATTTAAAACATTCGATCTGAAATAAAAATTGTCAAAAAGACAAAAATACGAGACTGTGTGTTACAGCCAAGTGGGTAAATAAAACTACAATCCCATTAAGCACTGCAAATGACAATTAACGCCTTTTGAAAAAAAAATTGCTCTGATGGGCTCTGATAGGCTAATTTCGCATTTCCGGGATTTTTGAAATCCTGAATGGTGCGCGCTGGGTAAAAGTTTTTCCAGTAAACAAACAAACGTAAAAACAATACATTTAATTTTAAATGTATAAAAACCATAAAGCCATTAGTATTGCTGCTGTTGCACATTTCATAGTTACTTTGACTGTGATTAAATAATGTTGTGTGGTGTTGAAAATAAATAGTTTCATAATTTCATTTTAATCCACCAGGGTTAGCTATAATTTTGAATGCAGGATTTAATCACATTATAGAAATGTTAATAAATTATGAAAAGTAAAGTCTACTGGTGTACATTCATGGCATAAAAAAAACCCTTATGAACTGAAATCAAACAATTACAGTTGATTTTCATAATTTAAATAATTAAATCTTCATTGTTGCCTGGATTAACTTCAAGGCATTAGACCCAGAATGCAAACATGAAGATGGAAACTTCTTTGTGTATTAAAACATTGGGATTTTATATAAAAAATATTTGAAATGTGGGTGAAATATGGCCAATCTTATGTGGGCCACATATCTATATTTGACATCTGGGCCAAATACTACATTTGACATCTGGCCCAGGTCTTGTGTGCCGCCTTAAAACCGGTACCATCTCTGCCAAACTCGGGCCATGTTTGGCCCACATGCTGTATGCCAGTGCCGGATAAATGCCAGCTGTGCCAGATACATGCCAAATCTGGGCCAAAATTGTTTGCTGACTGGGAAGTCTTTGAGTTTGGAACATAAGGGTAAGTAACTGGTAACATAATTTTCATTTTTTGGGTTAACCCATTTAACCTACTTTAAACATACAGAAAATCTCAGAAAAAATTGCATTTACAGAAGAAATATGCAATTACTGAAAAATCTAATTTATTTAGTATCACAATTATAGACAGAGCCCCTACATGGGAATGGTAGTGTTAAAAATATGAGATGGGAGGAACAATTTTGGAATTGGGGTATGTTTTGCATCTCCCAGATAAACTTTCTCTTATTTAAAAAAAACAAAACAACAACAACAAAAAACTGTAGAATCAGTTTTAACCCTTATGTGTTGTTGGGGATGTTTTCGTCCACTGAGGAGTGCTGTTGAGTCCTAATTTGGCCAGAACTTTTTTCTCTGTTAAAGGAGAAGTCCGGTGTGATATTGACCTAAAGTGTATTGAATCATGATACCGAGTCTGAACGTACCTTGCATATCTCATCTCGTCTTGTCCACTGCAGTCCGAAATCTGGGCAGTACCTGCAAGAAAAATTCTGGTTGCTACCATCTTGAATTTAGGCACGATAAATCGAGTGACGAGCAGGAAGGAACTTATCAGGTTATCAACTTATCAAGTTGTAGTTTCCTTCGTGCTTGACACTCAACTTATCGTGGCTAAATTCAAGATGACGGCGACCGGGTAATTTCTTCCAGGTACTGTCTGTATAAATCTTCTCGTAAATAAACTACCTGTGCTTTTTCTGAGTTCTCAATGTCTCGTTTTAAATGTCAGGGCCCTTGGAAGTCTACCAATGAAGTGTGGAGCTACTTTGTGCCTCGTAAATGGCGTAAAACAGTGATTTATTTACTTGGCTACTTCGGCGCCCTATTGACTCTCATTGACAACCTGTTGTGAGCATCGGCTAACTAACCCCAGATTTCGGACTGCAGTGGACAAGACAAGATGAGATATGCAAGGTACGTTCACACTCGGTATCATGATTCAATACACTTTAGGTCAAAATCACACCGGACCTCTCCTTTAAAGCAAATTTAATGATTTTTTGTGAGAAATTTTATTTTGACACATTTTAAGAAAATGCTTTGAAATTAAAAAAAAAAAACGCAACCGTACGCTCTGGGCAAATTTACTACCTTCTAGTTATGTTCGTGGATGAAAACATCCACTAAATTAAACTGCTGTAAAAATTTATCAGATAATTTTTTTTTTTTTTTTTTTGCATAAATCTCTTAATCAACCTCAGTCCTGATCAAAACTACCAAATCTTTTGAAAAAAATTCAGGATTTTGACTCTTTAATTGCCAAGTTCATAAATCATGTCACTGATTTTGGAGAAAAAAACCCGCGCAAAATGACTTATTTTTAATATAAAAGGTAATTGTGGCCTGGATTTTTTTTTCTTCTTCTTTTTAACAGTCTTGGACATATGAAAGATTAGTAAGTTGGTTGATTAACAGATTTATGCAAAAAAAAAAAAATATATAAATATATATATATATATATATATATATATATATATATATATATATATATATATATATATAATATACAGTATATGATTCCTTTTCACAGCAGTTTAATTTAGTGGATGTTTTCATCCACGAACATAACGAGAGGGTAGTGATTGTGAACAATGCACAAGGGTTAAATAATAACACAAATTATAGTAAGTTATCACTAAAGATGTCTGTTTGTATATTAAGGGACATTCTGTCAAAAAATTGTAACTTAAAAACTCTCACTATGCCTATATTTTTACTGTACTTATCAAGTATGATTTTTTTATTTGTTTGTGTGATTACTTTAATAATTTATATAAACAGTTGCATTAAACATTTGTTTTCCGTATAATTTGCAATTTCAGAAAGAAAAATATTTTGTGTCTGCCCCTACTTTCTGGTCAACTGTTGTAAAGAGGAATAACTTAAATAACTGTAAGAAAAACCATATGACTCCAGAAGGCATGGAGATAATTCAATTATTCCCCTCTATCATAATAAGAGTCTTTAAACATGAAATGGAAATTCACTGTAATATCACAATGACAGATTTGACAAACAATTAATGTACTACACATTTTGTACAAATCAATGAGAGGAATCATGACATACCTCCATTCTTTTCAGTGTTCTGCCAAAAGAAGTGACATCACTTGGTGCAAGTCACATGGTTTTTCTAACAGTTTTTTAAAGATCGTTATGCCTTTTTATAACATACGTAACAGATGTTGACCAGAACATAGGGAGACACAGACTGTACCCTCAATTCTAGAAATACCCATATGTCGAAACAAGTTACCTCGCTCAACATTCACGTTCCTCTGAGATCAAACGGTCCTGTTAATAAACTTACTCATAATTGCTTGGACTTTGCCTGGATCAAGGCCCTCTCTTGCTTCTTCTTCAGAAGCAGTCTTGGATTTTCCACCTAAATATCGAAAATTTGAATACTTCTAGGAAGAAACATCTCAAATATGATGTTACATTAATAATAGCACTTTCAAATGTACCTCTAAGATTGCTTCGAAGAAGTGTATCAGTGTCAAAAACACTCAGGAGTAGACACCGCACCATAGCAGTGGCTGTATTCGCATACAGTGCTGCCCTCCATGCAGTTCTTGAGATAAAAACACCTGAGCCAGGATAGATTTCAACCTAAGGATAAAACAGCACAAATGACAAGGTAAGAAAAGGGGAAAAAAAGAAAGAACATTTTAAGCTAGAGTAGGGCAATATGGCTAAAATCATAAAAATCTTTGTTATTAAGAATAAAAACTAAGATGCAAATAATCAAAATATAGAAATGTGAGTACATGTTTTTGAGACATTGTAATTAAAAACTGACAAAAAAAAGGCCATCCTTCTAGTGCACATGCTTTAGGTGTATGTTCACAGAAAAAATGTGTCAGAACATTGTGCAAATAAACATTTTTGAAATGTCACATGAAAGTTACATAACTCTACTGCTACGCAACAATGCAAACAAACAAGCCTGAATGATGAACAGTTCATTGAGTTCCTTATTTGTAAGACATAAAAATTTAAATCTTTTAAATTCAATCTGCATTTTGGAAGTTCAAACTTGGGGGCACCATACATACACATTATATAGAGAGATATCCTGAAATGTTTTCCTCAAAAAAAAAAAAAAAAAAAAAAAAAAATTCTTTATGACTGAAGAAAGAAAGACATGAACATCTTGGATGACAATGGGGTGAGTACATTATCTGTAAATCTTTGTTCTGGAAGTAAACTTATCCATTAACTTCCATAGGAATGAATCAAAAACATTTGCAGACACGCAATTGAAAGTGAAACGAAAAAGGATGCATACATGCACTCAAATGCAACTTAGTCTCAACATGTTGGTCTCTGTTCTAAATATTCTAGAAGCTCATAGCCTAATGCAGAGGGCTGGGTATTGACACATATTTTACAATTCAATTTGATTACAATTCGATATTGATTATTTTGAATTTATATAAAAGAATCTAAATATAAAAATACACCAAATTAAAAATACAATATTAAATCGTCACCTTAGAATTATAAGGTTCTATCTGACATTTTTGTCAAAATTGAGTTATTCACATATTCTTATTCTGGGACAACTTATTTACATTATTTGATGTTTCTTTTGTAAGCTGTGTACATTTGGGGCCTTTTTTTTAGAAAACAAAAATGGTTCTGTCTACAGAAGTCTATGGAACACAAAAACTTTGAAGCTCAGTATCTCAAAAGTGCTCAGAACGCAGATAGAACCTTATAATTCTAAGGTGACGAAATGTTACAGGGTATCTGCAGATATGAACAAGTGAAATTTAAGACTTTTAAAGACTTTTTTAGTACCACCTTATATGAAATTTAAGACCTAAACCTGTAATGGAAATATATGTTATATTACATGCATATATGTAACATTTAATGTTATGTAATATTTATATTTATTACTATGATATACAGTGAACTTTTCATATCAGCAGATACTATTCCACACAAATGTTCCCATAAAAGTATCACTTATGCTGCGTTCACACCGCCCCAACCGTCATGCGTCAGTTGCGGCAATATTACATGAAGAGTCAATGGTTGAGTCCGTCAGAGGTCCGTCAGAGGCTCTGCGTTGCGTTGTGTCCGTTGGATCCGTCAACTTTTCAAGCGTTACCTGCGTTTCAAGCGTCAACGCAGCAAACGCAAGCAATGCAGAAGTTCAGCTAGTTGAACTTTTGACGGACCTAACGCACTTGACGCAGTGCGTCAACCAATCAGAACGTCTCACTGTAGCGACGTCACCACACGTATCTTGAATGAAGCGGGAGCAGAGAAAAACTTATTTTCAATTTAATTATATTACATATATATATTGCTCATTGTAGCCGTCTGCAATCGCAGAGAATTGTATGATCCGTCCTCGTTGTTGTATAAAGAAAGGATTTTAAAGGAACTTGCATGGATGAAGATCGCTGAAGAGATCGGGATGTCAGCTAAGTTATCAAATTTTTTCTCAACGTAATTATTTCCCATTTTGTTAGCTAGCGAAACATGGTCATGAGAAGATTTCAAAATGTCCACTCCTTACTAGTTTGCCATTGTTTATTCAGGGGAAGTGTGCAAACTAGATGCGTTGCCTGACGTGTGCGGTGTGAACGCACCAAAAAGCAAGCGTTGCGAGCTTCAACGTACATCCGTCAAACTAGATGCGTTGGGAGCGTTGCCTGACGCAGACAAAGTGTGTGGTGTGAATGCACCATTAGAGATATCTGGTGATGTAAACAATTTATTCTGAAGCAATATTTTCATCAGTGCTCTATCAGCTTTTACATCTTAAATCTGCATATTTGATTTACCTTTATAAAGTACTTTTTTTTACTTTTGAAATGTATGCATCACCTTTGAAATTATTACAATTTATCAAAATTCTATATGGCTGTTAGCAATCAGATTACATAATTTACACTGCAAAATTAAAAGTGCAATAAAAGATGTTATGAGATTAATGTTTTAAATACATTTATGAATGTACAAATTAGAAATGTTGGGGTGGGGGTGCTTACTTTTAAACATACTAATCTACCAGCAGGTGGCAGTAAGTCACTTCATGAGTGAATTTCAGCTGATTCGAGCAAAACGCTGAATCATTTAATAGTAAAACGTTGCTTGGAGAATGTGCTACTTCTGCTGATCCTTGTTTGGAACTATTTTCGTTGGTGAAAAAAAAACAGTAAATACTTTGTCTAAAATGTAAGTAACTCCTTGACTAACTAGTTTATTAAACTAAAATTAATGTAACATTTGTAAACGTGATAATATTCAGCAAAAAGCCCCCTTGGTATATTACTGAACTATATCATGTTATAAATAAACTATACATTTTCAATTGTTTCCTCAGTGTGTTTCTTTATATGTGCTGTTACACTCAATTGTTTTAAAGTATGTCACAAATAGACCAGAAATACACTATCCATTGTCAATTGCTGATTACCTTGAATGTTTTAAAATAGGAATCTTTCTTTGCCTTTTGATGCTTCGCTGGTTCTTTTGTCACTTCAGTTTTAATCAGGCTGTTTGTTCGGTCGGGGAAGAAAAAAAAACATTTTAAAACTATCTCGAAGGCTGTAGGTCAGCTAGCTCAAACTATATCTATTATTATTGAGACCATTATATACAGAAAAAGGCTTGTTGGATTTGTTCTCTGCTCCTGCGATTTTGTCTGAAGACGCAGTAACTACTGCAGGGGGAGAAAAAAAATCTTCAGTCCGTTAGAAACTGTGACTGCGGTCATGCAAGTCGCGTCTTGAAAATACATGATCATGCCAGCCGCACTTTTTTTGCATGCACATCTATTCGCGCACTTACGGTATGGGTGCTGGGACCGATCAAAATGGATTTAAAGGTTGTATCAGCGATTTCTAGCCTAAAACATAAAGTGTCAAATTTAGCTGACCTTTCATCACGATCCGCTCGCTGCCTGCCCCATAAATTGTCTGTGAAAAAACCACGTCTCTCTGGTCAGCCTAGGGTCCGAGATATGCCAAAAAAAACAATCGGCACTACCAACCTTTCCACACATAAACAAACAGTGTTCCAACCAATCAGCGTCAGGGATTTGGTGTTGTGGACTTTCGCTCCGCCTCCCTCACATCCCTGCACCAGTAGGAAAGTCCACAACACCAAACCCCTGACGCTGATTGGTTGGAACACTGTTTGGTTATCTGTGGTATGTTGATAGCGCCAATTGTTTTTTTGGCATATCTCGGACCCTAGGCTGACCAGAGAGACGCGTTTTTTTTCACAGACAATTTATGGGGCAGGCAGCGAGCGGATCGTGAAGAAAGGTCAGCTGAAATTGACACTTTATGTTTTAGGCTAGAAATCGCTGATACAACCTTTAAAGATGCTGTTAGAACGGCGTTTTCTGTATGCTTTACCTGATATTTTCCATCGAGACCTATTTTAGCAGAAATGTGACAAACTATTTAAGACCTATCGAAACTGAATTTAATACTTTTTAAGTCTATTTAAGGCCTTATATTAGAATAACGTTATTTAAGACTTTTTAATAGGAATGCACCGATCCGAATCGGCCGAGAAAATGCCATCAGGTGCGTGATTTCACATTGAGCCGTATATACTACACACAGCCGTTGTTCACTGACGAGCTGTGTGTAGTATATATGGCTCAACGTGAAATCACGCACCTGATGGCATTTACCACTGATTACAGAACCGGCTTTACTGACAAAACGCGCAAGCATATCGGCCGATTCAGATCGGTGCATCCCTACTTTTTAAGACTTTTTAAGACTTTAAATCATCTGTATTGACTCTGCCTCTCTGAGCTTTTCAAACTTAATGACCCCTGCAAAAGAAAGAAGTGACTTGCATTTGATGTGTCAGAAACTTACACAGGAGTCAGCTGGATTTTCTTGTGATGGTACTGAACATTGTCCAGAAGTCACGATTTCTTTGATTTCTTCAACCTTTAGTTGAATTGAATGAAGTGACTCTTCAATGTTTCCCATTTCTAAAATGCAAGAGCAAAAAAAGTACTTAGTATTGAGGTTGAGTTAGGAATATGTCAAATGAATTAAAATATTTCTAAAATAGTGAATAAGGCAAATGTTGTGCAGATCTTACTTTCAATGACAAAGGCTCGTAGGTCCTGAATGTCTTCTCTTATTTGATGTTGTTGTTGTGGCAAGTCTTTTTTCTGCATCTCATGAACCTTCTGCATAAGGCTTCGCTGTTGTGAGTCCTTCAAAGTCTTCATCTTTGTGTACAAACACAAAATAAATGTCTGACTAACATTCATCTCACAATGCAATATATCTTTCTTTGTATAACTTGACCTTTGTATAACTTATTAGTAAGCTAGAAAAATTAAATTACCACAGTTTTCAATAATTAATTTGGGTATGATGAAATGAGGACAAATGTTATGTCATGATATTCTGACGCTTATTTCATGATTGGGAGCGCTAGGTGTATGAATTTACAATGCTTTAGAGACAGACCATTTTTTTACTCAAAAAAAGCAAGAATACTGAGAATCTGGCCGAGGCTGCTTATGTTACTGCTGAAGAAATACTCTGAATACAGTGTTTTAACGTTATTTTTCATAGTGACATCTTTATTGTTTTAATTATTTCTCAATGTACTCTTATCATAAAGACATTTGAACACAAATTTTATTGCTCTTTAATGTGATGATGTTTGTATGTCATTCTTGCATTTTTTTTAATTAAAAAACTCATCTGTCTCTGAATGTGGATAAAATTTTCCCTCATTTCATCATACCCGATTAATGATGGGATAACTGTGGTTAACGTGTTTTGATGAAACATCTATGATGAATTGTTAATTAATCACAACAAATAAACCCATGCTAAGGGTACTGCCATTCATTCAGGCTACAGCGGAAGTTATTTTACACAACAATTTAAAGCTTCCGTTTTTCGGACGGGGAGTGTGAAAAAGGCCCATTCAGAATATTTCACACAACACAATGTGATGATGTCATAAATATGCTAATTAACATGTGATGTCAACCTCCAACACAAGTCTCAAAAATCCTGTGGGAAACTGCATCGGGCTTTAAACTAAATCATTGGGAAATGTGTATTCTTCACCAAATTCAAGTGCTTCTCTTTGGTTTTGAACGCAGAGTTGTCTTGTCAGCTGTCTGATATGAGTGTGGAAAGATAAATGGTAAGTGTGTCTCAAACAAGTCACACAGTTTATTTCCGCTGTAGGCTCATGAATATTTTATTGGACATTTAAGTTTTTTTTGTTTGGTTTTTTAACGAAAATTATGTTTCAGTAGTTATCAATATTGGTTTAATGGCCAGCTTTATACTGTACCATTTGTCATAAAATATATACCGGTATTTTCCCAGTACTGGTATACTGTGCAAACCATATTCAAATGAATCTAATGTTACATACCTGCAACATTTTCCTTTTCCCCTGCTGAAGTGATTCTGCCCATACAGAAATGTAATATATGTGCTTATATGAAATACCCATGTATTAAATACATGTCTTGTATATGCCATATCCATATATGATTCCTATTAGAAAATGGAACAATTTCATATATTGACATATAAGTCTACCCCATACAAAAATATATGTTTATGTATGTATAATACATGTATTGCCATATATGGAATATATATAATTATTAATATATGTGAGATATATGCATTTTTTTATTATGTTATATACAGATTAGATATATATGAAACCATATATTTCATGCATTTTTAATATTTTAATATGTGATCTTTGATCTTTAAATACAGGACACATGTGAGACACTACACTCTACAAAGTTGCAGTGCATTGCACATTTCACACCTTGAGCCTTAAATGTTAAATGGTACACAATGAAACATCTTTATTTAAACAGAATTTATTTAAATAGGAACAAAAAATGTTACTGACATGCACAATCAAACAGAAAAAAAAGAAACAATTACATATATAACTGATCAAAACACTGAACAGGCATAAGAAACAGAACATCAATTGTAGTGGTCCAGCTAAGGTCTACAGGTTTGTATTCCCACAGCTTGGTTAGTTTTTGGTTTATTGCCATCCCCAGAAGGCCCCAGGTGAAGAAATGTCTGGATTCCAGCATCTGTATATATATAAAAAAAAAAGATAAAAGTTAGATTTTGATAAGATAATTACAATAAATTTTCTGAACCATATACCTAAGACTTGCAATCCAACATTGTACCAAAGTGGTACAGTGTACCAAAACTACTATAAGATGACAAATATACTGAATATTAAACAGTTGGTAAAGTTAAAGATTCTTTTAAAACTGCAGAATACTAATTATGTATATATGTTTGTAAATTGTAGTTGTAAAATATTCCCAGATACCACAAGGACATGGCAGAACAACAAAGCACAGCCTGCATGCCCATTCAAATAATATGTCTCTATATACATGAAGAACTAAAATATAGTAGCCCAAATGCTCAATGACAGAGTTCACAGCTAAGGTTACAATTAAATTTGCTATTTAGCATCAATTAAATAAAGTGTTGACATTCATAATACCTAATATGTGCATCGTTGTGGCCTGGAGAAAACAGGGGTGGAACTATTACATGGATTTTTGAAAGACAATTTTGATTAAATCCCCTAAAATAAGGTCCACCGTTCACACAAACTCATAATCCTTTCACATTTTATTCTATGACATAAAAAAACACCAGTTAAACCCTACTTTTGATTCGTATTTTAATTTTTAAACTCTTATGTTTCTTAAAAAAGATGGTTGCTAACATGCTGCTAAATGGGACTACAGGGCCTGTCGGAGGCATTAAACGTCATCACGCCAAACAGTTTATCAATTTACTGTGTTTTGCATTGTAGTGTAATTTATAGTGCAATTAATTGTAGAATAATCAATTAATAGTTTCCCGCACCACATTTACTGCCTTTGTCACAGTGAAAGTGAAACTTTAATAATCTATATTGCTTAAAGCCACGTTTAAGATAAGTGTTTACGGCCATATGAAGCTTTTAGAAAGCAGATAGATTGAGAATTTTCTTGAAGCAAGGATAAAATAATATTTTGTGTACCCACCCTAACAACATGATAGCTAAAATGTGGTACTGCATTCACTAAAATAAGTTTAATCTTACCATATCCAAAACCTCTACAGTTATTTATAGATTAAATGCACTAGAATTTTATTAAATAGTACACGGAGACACATATTTTGTTGATTTGATTTGTCTACATATTTAACCTTTTCTGTGTACGCTCCATGATTCACATCACTGCCATCCACATCTGCAGGTTCGGCCTCCATTTCTGTTTTATGAGAATTTCGGGACTCATTACCTATTCATGGGACACAAACGAGAATAGCACAATTATCAGCAAAGATATGAACAAAATTTACTACGATAGATTAACCATATTTTTAAAACCACATAATCACATCCTTTAGTGTACTGTTACCTTTATGCAATGTACACAACATGCATGTTCTTATGCACCCACTCTAGGCATGTCACTGACATGCCAATGCACTTGGTGCAATAAAACCAGGTACTGTAATTTACTATATGAATTTAAGGTGCTCGTATTTAAATAATTCCATTTCGTGCAGTTTTATAGTTTTAGTCTAGATTACATCTCAGAGATAAACATTATAAATTTCATCCGTTATTTTTGTCAGACAGCTTTAAATAATTTCCAGATGTGGCATTGCTTATCCAGTGAAAACAAAGAGCTCACAGTATCTCCATACAGATTGTGCATTAACCTACCCAGTAGCTAAAATTAACTTTAACGCGAGCAAATTGCAAAACACATCAATGCAGCTGTAATCATAACATCATATATAAAACAACGACAGGGAATATTTAAAACATTAGCTGCTCTATATAGACCCTTTGCAGACACGTGACCACGACCACGTGACGACGCCATGCTGGACGGCAAAATCACTGGACGCGCAGGCTGAGCAGTAGTAGACGAGCGGGAAATTTGAATAGTTTTATAAAGATTAAAATAGATAACGTTAACGTTACCACTAACCTTAATGGCTTCTTCTATTGAAGAAGTTGTAGTGCCGTTATCGGTCGAGGTAGGGCATCTGGTAGGTGCTCACAAAGAGCGATATTTGGAGAAGTTGGAGATAGCAGGTTTGGATACAGACCCTTACCTTCTTCCTCCCTCAGTTTTCACGGACCTCATTAAATCGCCGAGTCTGCCTGACTTCGGCCCACACGATTTGTACCACTATGTGGTAAACGGGGTATCCCCATACACTGGTGCTGATCTCAAAGCTTTTAAAAGTCTGGATGCTTACCAATTCTTTGTAGCTGGCTGGGTTACAGGAACGCGATGCTACGCTAACGCCGGGGGGAGGTACCTCATAATGGCAAAGGTAAGACATCGATCTATGGTTTATTTTGTATTACTACATGGCTTAGTTGAATTCTAATGTAGAATGGGGTCTGTTATTTCTTGATAAATATTTATATAACACGTAGCCTATGATTTTAGAGGACATGGTCGGCCATGGCTTTTAATGGATGCCTGGGCGCATCCCAGCTCGGGGAAGTGCGTTCATTAATTATCGATCACACGTTAATCCATGCAGACAGTAAATCACGGTGTGTCTGTGATCCGTAGTAACCACATATAATTGTAACATCTAGACATCTTATCTGTGATTATATTCGCAGTAGCCTATGTTAAGATTCTACCAGTTAATCACAGCAAAGTATTCACAATGTGCATTTATTGTGTCACTGCAGCATTAAACAATAACATTCATGTAAAAATAATGTATCTATGCCACCTTCTGTATTTGTAGGTGCATCATAGCCAGTAAACAACAGAGTGTCTGTGATCAGTTGCCACACATAATTGTTACATCTAGCCATCATCTTATCTGTGATTATATTCACTGTAGCCTATGTTAAGATTTGACTATCATAGTGATTAAGATGTATTCACAAGGGGCATTTATGGTGTCACTGCAGCAGTAAATAATAACATCACAATAACAATCATGTAAGAATGATGTATTTATGCCACTTTCTGTAATTGTAGGTGCATCACAGTCAGTCACTGTCTGAAACCCAATTACAACCATGGGTATCTTTGAAGAAGGATGGGACAGTGTTGTGCGGCCACTGTACATGTAAAGCGGGCCTGGGAGAGGTGTGCTCCCATGTGACAGCTCTGCTGTACGCAATAGACTCTGCTGTTAAACATCTGGAAGACAAAAGCTGCACTGATGGGCCCAGACAGTGGGGACTTCCTCCTTTGAAAGCGGGCAAGGCTTTGTACGAAGAGGGATCAGGAATTGATTTCTCAAATCCTGCCAAAAAGCGTTGTGGTGTAAACAACCAAAGCCATTCAGGTTGTCCATCTGTGAAAAAAGTGTGTGTGTCTGCATCAGTTATAGAACAATTCTACAAGGCTCTGGATAATGCAACTCCAAACCCTTCAGAGAAGAGTGGTATCCTACGCATATTGCCTCAATACTGTAAACAGTTTCAACCAAAGGTGGTGTCTCTGGGTCTTCCACAGCCCCTGACTGAGTTATACAGCGCTCAGAACCGGAAGCTGTCTGCCTCGGACCTTGAGAAAAAATGTGATGCAGTATTCAATGATATGGAAGTTACACCAGAGCAGGTATAGTCATCCCTCTTAATCGCATATGACTAAAATGTGCTTTAAGGTGTCATGTCATTCATTTCATCTTCTATAATTTACAATGTTGTAGGCAGTAAAAGTTGAGGAAGAGACACGACAACAGGGAAAGTCAAGGCTATGGTTTGACATGAGGGCCGGTAGGGTGACAGCATCTAGGTTCAAGTCAGCTGCAAGGACAGACCCTACAAATCCTTCCAAATCCCTAATTAGGCAGATCTGTTACCCTGACCTATGCAGATTTTCAACAGTTGCAACCAGGCATGTGTGACATAATGACACAAACATACAGTTACTGTTTTTAATTTCACCATAGTGTAAGTGAGTAAAGAAATTAGATGTTCTTTGAACTTATGTTTCAACTATGGAAATGTATGCAATACATGTAGTAGTATGTAATACACTAATGTAGAGGGCCCCTGCTTAAAAAGAAACATCAAAGAAACAAACACAAGACAAAGAAATGCATTTATCATTGGAATATTTATTATAGTCAGTATTACAAATGATCAACATTAAATTAAAAACATGATGACAGATTACATCCCTCAATCTCTTTGAGTGCCCTTATCTATTTTTAATCCCAGGTGTATGGTGTAGGTCCTTTGCCTATTTATTCCTAATGTTTCTTTTAAATGGTTCCTGTTATATTTAATTTACACCTTTTTAAACTACTCTGTGATATCTGTGATAGAATATGATACAAGAGAATATTATGTGGTATTAAGATTAGGCCAATTTTGGGTACTGACATCTACAGTACTTATAGTTCTTAGGGAAATGAGAGAACAAATCCAATGAAAATGGCACTCAAAGAGCTACGATGACTTAAAAGGAATAGTTCACTTTAAAATGAACATTCTGTCATCATATACTCACTCTCATGTTGTTTCAAACCTGTATGAATTTCTTTCTTCTGCTGAACAGAAAGGAAGATATTTAGAAGAATGTCAGTAACCAGACAGTTTCTGGGTCCCATTGACTTCCAAAGTATATATTATTTTTCCTACTATGGAAGTCAATGGGACCCAGAAAATGTCCGTTTACTGACATTCTTCTAATTATCTTACTTTTTGTTCAGCAGAAGAAAGAAATTCATAGAGGTTTGAAACAATATGAGGGTGAGTATATGAAAATTATCATTTTAAAGTAAACTATTCCTTTAATAACATTATTTTTCTCATTTTCAGATGGGGATGTGAACATGAACAAAAAGCCAGAGAGACATATGAGGCTTACGCTGCACAACATCATCAGGACCTAAGTGTTCGTGATGCCGGTCTCCACATTGATACCTCCCGTCCCTACCTTGGAGCATCTCCAGATGCCTTGCTGTCCTGCTCCTGCTGTGGCGATGGCATTTTGGAAATCAAGTGCCCACACTGTGCCAAAGACACCGGAGTCCTCAGTGCCACTGAAAAGAAACATTTCTGCATTGAGAACACAGATGGTACACATGCACTTAACAGAGATCATCAATACCACTACCAGGTGCAAGCCCAGTTGTTTGTGACGAAGCGGAAGTTTTGTGACTTCATGGTGTGGTCTACATCCAATTATTTTATACAGAGAATTTTGCCTGATGCTGACTTTTTTACAGAAGCAGTGCAGAATGTTGAGGCCTTCTATAGGTCAGGCATTTTACCTGAGTTATTGGCCAAGACATATACATGCCCAGATAGACTGCTGTCAGACAAAACACAGTCCACAGACTCATGAAGTGAATCACCAGAATTGTTGGGTCTTTGTAAATTATAGTGTGGTCTAGACCTACTCCATTTGTAATGTTTTTCTTTTAATTTGTTATGATTTGATACTATAAATAAAATGTAATTGAATTATTAGTAAGATTTGCCAGTGTGTATTTCTACATACATTTAATATCCTTTTATAAAGGACAACAGCATAGTCAAAAGTTTCAGGGCTGGTTTATTTTACAAAAACATCTTTCAACACGTTTATAAAAGCCAACCTAAATTACATAATGTACACTCATATACAACTTTTATAATGGTTGTCCTGCATGTTTCAATTTAATACAAAGTGTGAATGTGTTAAGGGAACTGACACATGACAATTTTAAGAGGTTTATAAAACAGCAGAGTGATACAGTAGCCACTGTACACACCATCTTACATTTACGCAGCCAATAGCCTGATACATAACTTCAATAATAGTATAATAGATGGTCTTAAAAGAGCTCTCATCCACAAATATGGGTTCTATGGAACTACTAACTAATAACTCTGTTACATTTCAGCTGATTTTAATGGATAAGTAAACAATTGATTGTTAAAGGGATACTCCACTTTATAATGAAAATTCTGTCACCATATACTCGCCCTCATGTTGTTTCAATCCTTTGTGAATTTATTCAACTATTTACACTTGGAATTGTTACTCAAATAAATGTTTAACTTTGAAACTTCTCTGTTAAAGAATAACAGTTTTTTTAGCTAATCAATTGGCACCACTGAGGGGCACAGATTCGTCAGGGCACAAGCCACTCTGACTATTTTGTCAAGAGAGGTGAACTCTTCTTCTTCTGATGACTTCATCAGAAGACTAATGGGCACAGGTCCATGCAACATCCTGTACTTGGACCGTGCTTGACCAATTACCCTCTCAACATGTATGCGAACTGCTGCAAGTTTTCTGGAATCTTCCAGTTCAACAGCGCCCAGCTGTTTTTTCCCCCGTGTAAAGGCAGGAGTTTCAACCCTTGCACAGTACAAGCCAACTTGTTCCTGAATCCTAAAGCCACGGTCTGCTAGGATCAAGTCTCCTGGTAGGAGATTATCCAAAAACCCACTGTTTGCTGTAATGTGAGCATCAGTTGACCGCCCACCCCAGCCCTTAGAGATGAAGGATATTATCCCTTGTGGAGTTATACCAATTAGGTATTTTATGGTGTTGTGCGATTTATACTGAGAGTATGTCTGGGCCCTTGCCTTCAAATCTTTAGGTCTGTCAATGGTAATTTCAAAACAGTCTATTACTGACATGCAATGCTTGAAAGACTTTCTGAAACACATTGGCAGAGATGTTTGAACATCATTTCTGTCAGGCCATACCACACACACAGGTACTAAGTTGTCATTTAGTATATTAATGACATTTGTAAACACTCTTGAAATTGTAGACATATGAACACCAAACAGATATGACAAAAAAGCAATCGGAAGGTTAAGCCTGATCCTCATTAATGTCAACAGTACCTGGTGGAAGATGGTGATGTTTGCCGTATCCTTAAGTAATGGAGTTACCAGATCAATCATTGCCATAAACACTTTATAGTTGGGCAGTCCTGTAAAGGTTTTAAGTTTGTCACTGTTTTCAAAAGTGCTCTGTTCCAGATCTGAGGGCTTCAGCTTCTCCTTCAGAGCAAATGTATCACCCCGGAGTTGCTGACACTCAAATTCAAGAGAATCAATGTAGTCTGAAGTGAGGTTGGTTTGGCACATTGCATCACATTTGCCACACGTTTCGCTAATACTAGCCTCTTCTACACTCGCCTCTTCTACAATCTCCTCTTCAACCTCACATAACACATTCATCTCAGCTGACAGATTGAGGAGTGCCCTGGCAGCTTCACGTTTGGATGACGCCTGACGCTTTTTTTTCTTCATTGCCTCTCTGACCTCATACTTCCCTAGACTTCCCAGGGCTCGCCGCTTCTCTGGGGACTTTGTGTGCGCAAACACTGATGGCACATAATCGGGGGATAAAGGGTCATCACTCTTCTGTCCTGATAAAACAAATCATCTGCCTGAGTACCACCAAGAGGGAGCTTAGAACCATGGACCCAGCCTATAACTATCCTCCTGACACATCATCCATTTTCTATTTGTAAAGTAAATTACAAAAACAACCTCTGGATGGGAAAAGGGTAATTTACAAGCATTTTGAATACAGCATGAGGTCTGCTCTGTGTTGTTTTTTCAACTTGAGGGTGAGTATATGATGACAGAATTTTCATTTTAAAGTGAACTATCCCTTTAAATAGCCTCACATGTGTCAATGTTTATGTTGCCTCTAACATAAATTTATGAGCATCAGAGAGAAGCATAGACATTAAAGTGGCACCAAAATCTGCTATTCCTGACATTAAGCTAACGTAAGCTACCTTTGTGAATGGGTAACGTTAGACTGCACAGCCCTATCACGCTAGCTGGTACTTGCTCATTACATAGTTAACTTAGGTTACTCATGTTACAAATGACAATTTCACTGGGTCTCCATCTGGACAAGGATGACGGTGTGGTATTACACAAATTAAGTAAACGTAACTGTAACATGAACCTTACCTTGTAAAAAATGCTCGCTGCAAATCCTGGAGTACTTGGAGGGCTGCCAGTCCTTTCGGCTGATAGCAGCAACCCATCGCTGCCTTCTCTCCCCATCAAATGGTATTCGATAAAAAGATAAATTGGCTTTACCCTGTCTATTAGCACAGCCCACGGCACAACACGAAATAACCATTTTACAACTACAACGAACTCAAACACGTACTCATTTGGCTTGCCGTCCGTCTACAGAATAGCTCTTCCGCCGTCCGTCATGGCGTTCAGATTTCGCGCGAGTAGAGCGTGACGTCACGTGCAAAGGGTCTATAGAGACAGAGGCTCTTGCAGACCAAAACAATCATATAACACTTAGTTTCTATGAAATATTAGCGTAGGAATAAAGCGTTGAGTAAATTAGCATAAATTACCTGCACCGCTGCCACATTCAAAGGCGTTTCATCCTTTCCACTCAGTTGATGTCGGTCTGTCTTCGTGCCCGTCTATAAAATCATTGTCGTTCATTATGTGAAGGTATTGGTACATCTGTTATCCTTCCACTTGCTAAGAAAAACATCTTACCGCAGATGACTTGTTTAGCCCCAGCCATTGCTCAGACTCTGCCGTTGGCGCGGGTGAGTTTGAATTTTGGCGCATGCGCAGTAGCGGTGTTGTGACATTCGCACTCAATCGCTCATGTATTTTAATGAAATGCGTTTTAGTTCATTGATGATGACAGCACATATGGACAAACAGTTATAAGTGTTTTCCCCCTCAATAACTCTATAATACATTCCTTTTACTAGTAAAAGTACATTGGCATTTTTTGAACAGGTTATATATTCATATCTATTTTTTCCCCAGAAAACTGAACTGAAACAATTAATAAAGTTAATAAAAATTTTGTTATGTGATTTACAATAAGCAGAATCTTTTAGGCATAAATGGTTAATAAACTTTCATAAATTCAATATATACATTGGAAACAATTGGTCAAAACATAGAGCACCATATATAATTTTGATATATATTGTGAACATATATGGACATACCATATAATACAATATACAATTTTAATATATATTGTAAACATATATGGTCATAACATGCAATACCATATAAAAGTTGACCATATATATACTTTCAATATATGTTTATATACAAATTGTATTATGGGAAATTCATATATGTTATAAACATATATCTACATATATCCAGAAGATGGATATATGTGATAATAATATATTGCCCTATATTTAACATATATGAGAGTAGCACTTCTGATATAGGGACATATATGTCATATATTACATTTCTGTATGGGTGGACTGGTTAAGGCAGTGTTGTCCTGGTATTTAGAATTTGGTTTTACAGATCTTTTGGAAGGGGGCTGCCATTCTTCTCCCTCATCTGCATCCTCCTGCATCGCCTGTAGGTATGACTCCAAGGATGATGCTCTCTCTGTAACAGAATCAGAATGACACATATGAGTAATGTGTTTTAGTGCAGAAGCTCTACAGTGCAACAGAATGACACTGACAAGACAAGATACAGGTAATAAAAATAATAATATACAAATTTACAACAAAGACAGTATACAAAAACAATATAAATATAGACATTCAAGTAACAGGTATGATATTTACAAGTATGGACTGTGAATCATTTAGTATGTTAAATAGTGCAAAATAGTTGTGTGTGTGTACAGCGTGTATTGTGAAATGACATTGTTAATTGTTCATGAACAATTAAATAACATTAACATATTATATAATTAAATAACATGAACAATTAAATAATAACAGTTAAATAACATTAATTTTGAAATTCACAAATGCTAAGAGAACAAGTTAAATTATTACAGAATAAAAACGGTTTTTGATTATTGAAATAACGTGCATCTTTCATGGGTTTCTATTACATATTTCAGTAAGAGATGTCAATTACTTTATATTAATCTAAATGTCTTATCACCTTTAGAGATAATTTACCCAAAATGATGGATGACCTCCTCTTCTCGACAAACATATAACGTTATAGCAGCCAATACAACGTATGAACGAATCTCTGTAATATTTGATCCAAAGTTTCATACTAAATGTCCGTTAAAATAAACTAATCGTTCATAATCGACTCTTTATGAAATCCGTGCCGTTTTTCACAAACCCTCTATCAATTATTCCCAGCAAATCAACTGAAACGCTATAACTTACATAACGTTAGCGTTTGACAATTTTGTGTTAACTGTCCTATCTGCGCGCCTAATTGGCCGCGAGACAAATTATAATTCTCCATTTATGGTTTGAAAAATAAAGTAATGGTTCACATTAATACTTAAAGAGAAACAATACACGATTGTTTTAATTAAAAAATAAAAACTTACCTGCAACTTTGATGATTTTGGCAGTGTAAACCGGCCAGCCACCTTTAGGTTTTTTACCCTCGGCCCACTCTACGACGTATATGCCATCGCTGTCATCCAACCCATCTAAGTAATCTTCACCAATAAAATTCCGAATATTCTCGGTCTTCACAACGCTGTATGTTCCTGAGTCGTTACCATCCAACCATTCAACGAGGGCGAACATCTCAAAACGTCTCGATGCCTGTTCGACTGCCTCAGTAATGGTAAAAACGAGCGGGAAAGCATCAAATTCGGTTACAAGTCAGGCGCTTTGCATATCACCATATATGGCAATAAATACAGCAACAGACACGTAATTGGTGGATTTGCGGCTGACAGTTTGACCAATCACATGACTCCTACTGAACATACTCAGATACAATGCATATCTACACCATGTAAAAAAGATAAATAAAGTACAAATGAAAAAATATAAAAAGTATCTGAATGAAAAGTACATTGTCCCCAAACGCACAGAGAGTAGATGGAAACGGTAAGTCAGTTTATATATGTATGTTAACTGAATGAAACTAAACTGCACTGGCCTTTTCACCAATTTTTTTGCCACAAAATGGTTTCAGATAAAGAACATTTGTGTTTCAGACCAACTCATAGTACCGAATCCGTGTGAACTGATTGTGAATTGACAATACTTCCATTCATTGTTAAAAGAGTCGGTTCACTGAATGATTCAGTCACTAAGGCGCCACCTACAGTACACCTATGTTTTGTATTACGTTCATATAATTTACTTACACAGCTTTAAATATTCAATATTAACTCAATATATAAAAAAATAACACAAAGTTTTCAGCATCCATCCTTTCCATGGCTTTTTTAGTATAAATTAATAACTTTATAAATCCTACCTTTTATTCTCTCTCCTTTTATTTATTTATTGATTTAATTAATTAATTAATTAATTATAAAATGATTAAATTCTTATTATTCTTATTATTCTTATTTGCATATTTAAGACTTTCTTGAACACTTAAAAGAGTATAATCAGAGTAAGCTAATTAAATGAACAAACAAACTGACCAATTTCATTTTCACTTCCCAGAGCAAAATTAGATGCAAAATGTCTGCATGTTGAGAAAAAGGCAACAGGTGATTCAAGTAAGTTTTTCCGAGCGGAAAAATAATTTGGTCCCACCTTTTTTATTCAGTCATTTTGTATTTCCAAATGTAATACTGTTTTAAATAAAGTTGTTCTTCATTAGCAGGTCTATGGAGTTCAGTCCCATCTTCTGGTGAGATATGTAACAATATGTATCCATTCTTTTGAATTAATATGAATACATAAAAATAATATCACCCTGATTCCATGTCCTCAGCTTATTCATCAATTATTGGTTAATTTGCTTTTGTCATATTGTTGACTCCTATAGGAGACACTGAGAATTGGTTAACCAGAAAACCCACAGTGCATAGAAGGTCACTCTCTGCAGATGTGGATGTGGCATCATGTACACATCAAGAAGCCTCCAGTGTGAACTGTAGAGGCATCAGTGTTTTTCAGGTAAGAGGGAACCTATGCTGCACTTTTATGTGAACATGTGCCACACTCTCACATATACTCCCATTAACATACACAGTGTCACTCTTTTATGATGGCTTTTTATAGACACAACCCTGACTAACTAACTATCTTTAAATAAATCAACAAAATTTCTATGGACCAAAATTGTCTAAACAAGATCTGTTATCCACACACCACTTGATTTGATTACAAATGCTCAGAAACCAAACTGTTTATGACATTGAGCACTGCCACACTTTTTAATTTTGACAACAGTACATTTAACAGTAATACGATCTTTAACAGGACTGCGGAGATGAATCTATTACCATTTCAGAAGATGAGTCAGTCAGGGATCAAATGGAGGAGGACAACCAACTGAAGAGGGTGAACCTTGCTGAGCAAGGAGTGGTAGATCAGGCCACATGTACTGGTCTACAATATGACAGTCCAGATGATTCTGACCAAAGGAGAAAGCAGCATGAACTATTAATATTGGCATTAAAGTTAAAACATAATCTAACTGATGCTGTCACTGAGGACATACTTAAGGTGATCAATGCAGTTAGTGAAAAACATGTTGTGTCAACATCAAAGTACTGTTTCTATAAAACATTTGGTAAAGTCAAAAAACACTTTCAGCTTCATCCAGTGTGTAAAAAGTGCTCTGCTGTGATGCAGTCTGATGAAAAATTAGCAACATGTAACAGCTGTGAGGAGTCACACGACTGGAACAAATACATAAAGGAGGGAAACTTTTTCATTGAACTACCCCTGGAAGCCCAACCTCAGAAATATGTTGCAAAATGATGAAATCCGTGAGCACATCCTAGCACCTGCACCTCAGAAGACTTCTGTCTGTGACATCTATGATGGCCAGCTGTACAAAGGAGCTTTAAAAAACATGAAATCACATGGCAGAGTGGACTACCTATCACTAACATTTAGTTGTGATGGCGCACCACTCTATCGTTCATCTAAGTGCAGTATTTGGCCCTTGCTCTATACCATTAATGAACTTGACCCATCTGTGAGATCAAAGAATGTGATGCTTGCTGCTCTCTGGGTTGGTGAGAAAAAGCCAAACATGAATACTTTTCTTGAACCTTTTGTGGCAGAATGTGTTCACTTAGAACAGGCTGGCTTCAAATGGTCTGTTGGAAATGTGACATACACAACTAAAGTTCTTCCTTTGATTCTAGTTAGTGATTCTGTTGCCAGACCACTTTTACAAAATTTTAAACAGTAAAAACGGGGAATTTGGATGCTCATTCTGCGAGCAGAAAGGAGTCGTGGTAGAAAAAGGACGAGGCAAAACAAGGGTTTACCCCTTCGAAACAAATTGTGACTTAAGAAGTCACACTCAAACCATCCATTTTGCTGAAAGGGCACTTGAGACATCCACACCTGTATTGGGTGTTAAAGGGCCATCAGTACTTTCATAGCTGCCAGGCTTTGACATCATAAATGGCTGCACTCCAGACTATATGCATTGTGTCCTTCTTGGTGTTGCCAGGGCCTATGCTAACCTGTGGTTCTGTGGTGAGAATAGTGGACAGCCATGGTATATTGGAAAGTCTGTCTCAGAAGTGGACAATAGACTTTGCAGCATTCAACCACCCAGTGGTGTTTCTAGAATCCCCCGATCTGTGACTGAAAGGCATTTTTGGAAAGCCCATGAGTGGTACATGTGGTTGTTCTTCTACAGTGTACCGGTGTTAAAAGGCACACTCCCTGAAAGGTTCCTTGTCCACTGGGCAAAACTTATGAAGGGTGTTGCTTTGCTCCTCTCAGAATCTGTCACTGCAGAAAAGAGCACCAACGCCGAAAAACTGCTTAATGCATTTGTGCAGGAAGCGGAAGGACTTTATGAAGTTAATAATATGACATTCAACGTTCATCTCTGTCTGCATTTGGCACAAAGTGTTAAAGACTGGGGGCCTCTCTGGACTCACTCAGCTTTTGCTTTCGAAAACTACAACCGAGAATTGCTTGGGATGGTTAAGAGCACGCAGGGTGTAGCTTTACAGATTTGCAAAACCTTTCTGCTAGAAAAGGCGCTTCCAGTCTATGGCAAATCTCTGATGAGTGACGCCCCCTTTGAGGTCAAAAACACATTTGAGATGCTAACTAAACCTAAGAAGACTGTTCAAATGGTACAACAGTTTGAAAAAGTCACTGCACTTGGCAGACCACAAAGGAAATTGCTAGAACATGATGACTATCTGGCACTTCACAGTCTTGTGCACACTTTTAAGAAAAAAATAGTCAACTACTATGACAGAGTAGTAGTTGATGGCGAAATAATACATGCAGAGAGTTATGCCAGGGAGACGAAGAGAAACTCTCACATTGTCTTCCTTAAAGATGATGATGATAGTGCCTTCTTAGTGAGAAGGTTTATCTTTGCAGATTTAGGGACCGGTGGCATGTGCTATGCTATTGGCCACTATTTTCAGAAGCAAAAGCATAGCTTTTTCTCATCCTTAAGCAACCCATGCCATTTTGTTGCTGTTGATAAAACTGTTGGCCATCTAACAGCCATTCCTGCCTGAAAGATTAAGCAGAAGAGTTTATTTGTGTGTCTGCCGGGGCTGAGAGTAGACTACATTTTCAAATTTCTCAATCGGTATGAGCTGACCACATAATAGACCAACATCAAAGATTTGCAGTGCTGCTGCTGCAAAAAGAAAGAAAGAAAAAGGAATTTCTAGATAAAATTCAACATTGTTCGATTTCAAATGTAAATATTAGCACTTTTATTATCACAATTCTGTTTCTATAAAGCATTTTCTGTTTCTATAAGGTATAAGGTACTGATGCTGCAAAATATTTAAGAATTTTATCATATTTAATACATTACTTTTCCCTGAAACTTGATTATATAAGTGTGTTGTAATGTACAGTGTCTCAAGTGTTCATTGTAAATAAAATGAGAATGTTGATAATCGTATGTATTGAAAATAAATATCATAATATAATCCAATGTTCAGATGTATTGAGTTTTTTAATATATAGTATTATAAAATCCAATAAATATTTCAATGGCAAAAAATGTGTAAAAACACAAATATATATCTTGCAAGTTTCAAAACCTAAATTGTTCCCATTATCAACAAAAAAGCATGTATATAATGTCACAGGGGTGCAATCATTTTCATTTCTGAAGCAAAACTACAATGCATACATTTGCATCATTGCATAGTTGGCCCCTCACACTTATGTCCAGTAGATCCATGGATGAGCAAAACGTGAATGTAAGATTTCCCAGAGAATCTGCACCAAAAATGCTAATTTTACCTCCTGGAATGCAGAGAGAGAGAGAGAGAGAGAGAGAGAAATCCACTTCATTGCTCCCCAAAACTAGCCCAAATGTATTTCAAAGAGGTCCCCCGGTATATATATATATATATATATATATATATATATTTTTTTTTTTTTTTTTTTTTTTGCTTCTGGTGCTCATGTATATGTGGCAAATTTTATATAATGTATAATATTTTCTAGGCTTAAATGACATGAAACACGAAATATATTGTCACATATATGTACATATATTTTTACATGCAACATGAACATAACCTTTTTTAGTTAGAAATTTTATGCATTTGGAAAATATATTTTGAAAATATATTTCAATATATTCAACTGTGTTTCACATGTATGTGAATATATTGCACTTCCGTATGGGGTGTCAATCGCGGCATTACATTAAGATCTGCTCATCTGCACCGTAATTCTTTTTAGGCGTTTTTACGATGTATCGTATTATAACCAATCACACACGATTCTGTTGAATTAAGAAATGCAATGTCTAATCAGAAGCGTTCAAATGAGTCTTGCGAGTTTTGTTGAGAGCGCGCAAATCTTGATTTTTCTCATCATAAACAACTACGCTCAGACGCACCTACAAGTACATAAGAGATTCATTACACAGGGAATACAACAAATTCATGGTTTACATTTAAGATATAAGATAACATGTATATTGAAAAGTTCTTTAAAAGCATTTGGAATGCAATAAAGTAATTTTTAAAGGTGTTTTTAAAGCATTTGTGATATGGATTAAAATAGGCTAATAAATAATTCGCATATCGGACAAAATTGCGTTGCAGCAAATCCTCTAAATTTTAAGATATTTAGAACAGAGAAACATAAAAATCTGAAAATATAAGCAGCTACAATAATTAAAGTTTTAATATACTCTATGGCAGTATAATTTGTAATTATAATTATAATTTTATAGTATATTCTATAACATTATAATTTGATAGAATTATAAAATAAATATAATCAGGCCTGTTTTTAGGCTTTTCCTTATTTTTATATTTTAGACATTCATCAATAATGGAGATGAAGAAAAAAAAATTACTCGCCATCTCTTCGTTGGACGTGCCTTTATATAGAAATATCTTTAAATCTTTACAATTACATAATGAAAGCTTCTATTTTCGATTTGAATTATTTCATTTTAAAAGTGGTAATTTAAAGCTTTCTATGTTTTATTGTGAAGCGACGCTGTTTCAAGACCAGACGGCAGAAAGCGCATCTTCTGTTTTCCTATTTATTTTATAAAAGCACAACAAGTTGTTTATATTGTGAGTGCACTAAAATAAAAGTTGACCCGTTACAGGTCAGAATGATGTATTACTCCTACCTTTATGAGCAAAAATGAAGAAATGGTTTTTTAATTGTTTTTCACACACACAAAAAAAAGTGATCGCCCTGGTGCCTCCATTTCCTGCAAAGCATGCTTCAGCTGCCTTCAAGTCTCCACACAAACGATTGGATATTCATCCAACAGCGCGCATTTATCAAGGTTAAACTAACATGTGATATGCTCGAACTGTTTTATATATAGATTTTGATTTAGGCAAGTCCTGATGTTTTGAAAAGGCTAAATTGATAGATGGTCGACTCACTGCCGCTGGCAACTTAGTCATTTCTTTAAAACATTTAACATACAATTAACGAACAAAAAATGCTTCAAACGTTTTTTCTAAATTAACTTAATAAAAAAACGAAACGAAATATAATCACTTTTCCATTTTTAAACTGAACTATTTTAATTGCGGAAAGCATGCTTTTGATAAGATGTATACCATTTTGTTGAGTTTAAGCTGTCTCATCATTTGGCCTTTGCAAAAAAAAACTAAAAAAAACTGCATACCCTTGGAAGGAATCCTGTATGTGCGTATTTTATTAATTTTTTTGTTTGTTTTTTTGGAGAGTGAGATTTGCAAAGTTAGTGATTTCTGAATAGGCCTATAATCGCTGTTTGAATAAGTTCATATGAAACGTTACAATTATCAATTTCTAATGTTTTTATTCAAGTGCAATCACATTATATACAATTCAGTGCCATTAAAAATATTTTATTGGCCTACGTGACACCTGCGTCTGTTTTTCTTTCCTAAAAAGACGAGTTTGTGATGTTTGTAGTTAGCCTTACCCTGGAGCTGGTTCACCCTCGGCCCATGCTAATAATTAAACACAGGTGACATAGATGACTAATGATTACAAGGACAGGTGCTAGGAATAATGATGACGAGGGCTAAACCAAGTGACAAAAAAGACAGGGGGAGACCAAATGAACAGACAGAACTGTGACACTCTATACCTCAGTAAAACACATCACGTTCGTCCTCTGTACCACAGTAAACACATTGCGTTCGTATCTCTCTCAGTAACTTACTCTACCCTGTCTTGTTTCGGTTCCAACTCCGGTTTTTAAATACAATTTTAAATAGATAGTGTTGTACAGTGATTACCAGACACACTCATTATCTCATTTTTGACTGAGGTGGCTTTTAGAGGGTTTTGCATTTGAACTCTTCATATTTTTTTCTTTCACAGGGCCTTTTGCAATACATGTCTAAATGTAAAAAATATATATAAAAACATCTGATGTTTTTCAATAGTC